>NC_092060.1:5175000-5322500 GCF_039877785.1 Chaetodon trifascialis
ATAGTAAAAGCTCAGTGGCCAGTAAGGCTAAACCTTCACACCACTTGACATTTCTTATGTTTCATAATTCATGATATATTCATGATTTTTTTCCCCAAATCCAACATGTTTTAGAAATTGATTAGAATTCTTCTTACAGTTAATGTTATATCACTCTGAACACTGAATACTGGTGCACTTTATTAGAAACTAGTTTGTTCACATAGTCCACTGTTCCACTTTGCTATCTGCCGTAAGTTACATCAAGTTGACCAATGGATAAATCAACAAATATTAACAAACAAATACAAGTTATTTGTTCAAGGCTACAGTAAGTCATTAATTGTTGTGACTAAGTCTTTGTCTCAAGGCTGAGGTGAAGGCTTCTGTGTTGGAGGAGGAGGAGGTGCCCGACACTAAAACAGTCCAGAGGGAGGAGAGAGATGGGTTTATTATCAGTGATCCCTGATGGTTCAAGAATCATCTCCACAATTCCAATTAGCCTTTACGAATCCTCATTTATCATTTATCACTGAGTCATGCTGTTACGCCCAAAAATATCGTCATAAATAGAGAAAACATACTGGTCTTAGTCGAGTGCTTGAAAGATCTGGAGAATTATGGCTGCTGCCTCCAGCCTCTGATGGGACAACACACACAGAAAGACAACCTTACCATCTTAATTAATATATTTGTTAGAAAAAGTGACATAGGAATGGAAGCAGACAAAAAGAGAAAAGTAAAGTCTGACACCACTCACCTTTTGTGTCGTCTGCAAGCCAAGGGGGAAAGACCTGCTGTTTGTCCTCCACACAGCTAGAGGGAGCAGCACTAAGTGCTGAACTGCAGCCAGGGTTCGAAGGGCTTGGGATGGGGGGTAAGTAAGGAGGCATGGTTGGGGTGGGGAGAGGCTGGAGAAAAAATACGAGGAGTGAAAGGTCATTCAGAAAACAAATGAACAATACGATGAGCTGGGCAGATGCTGTGATTGAGAATACAGTCTCACCTCCCCCTCCTCCTCTTCCTCCTCTTCCTCCCCTTCATCATGGATGAGCTCTACCACAAGTGATGGGAAGACACCGACACGTCCATTCAGTTCTCCCTCCCAAAAACCATCATCCACCTGCAAAACAAAACAATCACTTCAACCATGCAGTCAGATACCATCCATCCATTCATTTTCTATACCGCCTATCCCTTTCGGGGTTGCGGGGGGCTGGAGCCTATCCCAGCTGTCAATGGGCGAGAGGCGGGGTACACCCTGGACCGGTCGCCAGTCGATTGCAGGGCAACACACAAGACAAACAACCATTCACGCTCACACTCACACCTAGGGGCAATTTAGAGTCACCAATTAACCTAATGAGCATGTTTTTGGTCTGTGGGAGGAAGCCGGAGTACCCGGAGAGAACCCACACATGCACAAGAAGAACATGCAAACTTCACACAGAAATCGAACCGGCGACCTTCTCGCTGTGAGTAAACTAATCTTAACTCAAAGTTCACTTACTAGCTTTTTCAGTGCTTTCAAACCACATCTCATGGTCTTCATCAGCAATCAGAGTTTACTCAGTTGTAGTACTTCTGTCATGTGATGACAGTTGAAGGAATTCCATCACATCTGAGAGCAAACTACAAACCTTCTTGGTGTAGATGTTGAGGTTCATTTGAAACGTCTAGAAAAAGCTGCTGTGGAGTTTCTTACCCATCTACTTCTGTTAACACTTGAAAATGTTCATCAGTAGTTATTATTTATTGTGTCACGTTCTCTCACAGATTTTTGATTGGCTCTCAATAAAATGCACAATGTCCCTTGCTGGCCAGAATACAAAGATCAAGCTGAGGCTGATGAAAGTGGAGCCCAGACTCACCAAATCCAGCCAAAGAGAGCCTCAGTGAAACCACAACTTTTGGGTTCTGTTTGAGAAATAAGCAAACTGAGCTCATCACTAAAAATCCTGGCTTTCTCGACAGTGTGTCATGTGACTGGACAATGGGAATCACTTTGGGTGGACAGTTTATGTTATGAAGCTGTTATGACCCAGCAGACACTGCTCCTGAACTACAGTGCTCCTCGTCAGTAGTCCAGTCTGTTCTTCCGTTACTTGCCCACATCACTATGTAACACAGCACCATCTCCAGCTCGGTGACCGTCCTCCACCTTGCTGTCTGCCATTGTTATATGAAGATATGGAAGCAAAGCAGTCAGTCTCTGAGGGATTCAGCCCCTAAATTGGTACATATCCTACACACCTCTCCATGCCGACAGCGTATCAGCTGAATTAGTGCCCCTTCCTGGAAGGAAAGCTCCTCTGCACTCTGGGCCTGGTAGGAGTACAGAGCTCTGACGACACCTGACACAGGATTCAAGTCAGACTGCATTATTAACATCATCAACTTCTTATGAAGCATTTGTGCACACACTTTACATGTCTCCATGTGACCATGTTTCAGACAGAATAAGTACGTTGATATATTCAGTGGTACTGTAAATGACACACACTGCTGACCTCGGCTTGCTGCGCTGTCTTTATTCTCAGTGGACGAGGTGGAGCTGAAAGAACTGTCCAGCTGTGTGGCGTCCACTGCTGGTAGACACAGGAACTGCACATAACGCTCAGGAACATACCCCACCTGACCACAGGCGTTACACACCTGGACAGACACAGACACAGATGAGACGCTGGAGAACATACACAGCACAGACTGCGCTTCAATCTTAAGTTAAAGATGATTCATCTGTCAAAATAAAAATGAGGTTTTTCTTTTCTTAAAGGCTGATATTATTCTGATACTGTATGTCAGAAAACAACAGAGCAGCTGTTACCTTCAGCCAGTCCTCCATGTCTCCATCCTCAATCACTTGAAGTTCCTCCCCTTCCATGATTGACAGCTCATCTGACTGGTTAGCCTAGAGGAAGTACCGTGCTTTTGTCATTTTGATGAATTCTTCAATGAAGTGAAAACATTATCCAACGTCAGGGCTACATGTACATGCACAGCAGAGAACATCACCTGTACAACTGCAGTATTTCCTGGAAATACAACATTCTACTATATGCTTTTAATAACATCAGAAATACTTCATCTACTTATCTAGATGATATATTTATACAGATCAAACTACCAGGCAGTATTTGACCTTTCATCTTCCTCCTTGTTGATCTGTCCGTGTGTAACACATGGTTGGTTTTTCAACATTTCTGCCTGTGACTTCATTTTACTTCATGACAACATCAGTTGTTGTTGTTGCGATGTCAGGCTGACATGTTCACATATTTTGTTTCTTTCAAAAGCATGCAGCATTTTGAAAATTCTTATTTCTCTATGGAAAACATGTGCTGAAATCTTAATAATCCACTCTCAGAAGTCTCCCATGATGCCATTTGTGTATTCATGACGTCATGTGAAGCCCAGATCCCAGGGCTCAGGGTTTGCTGGAACACTTTTGAAGACACTACCTGATAGCCATAGATAACTCTGCAGGCTGCAGGGTAAACACACACTCCAGATGCTGACACTGGATCTGCAAAGATGTCTCCGTTCTCATCATCGTAGTCCTCAAAGTCAGTCAGCTCAAACTCATCCTCCTAAAAAACACACAATAAACACGAGTGTAGCATGAGTGTTGTAATGAATGCTGCTAATGATGTCACACTTCCAACTTACTTGACCTAAAATTATGAAATTCTAGGCCTGCCGTGAACATGTGTAGTTTATTTTCACTCAGTCCCACATACACCACCCTGCGGCTGCAAATGCTCACCAGAGCATCAAATGTGGATTTATCCACCACTGAAAAAAGTCGTCCACAAATGGACTATTTCCTCCTGTTTGAGTAACGTTTGATAAAAAACTACAGTGACCAGCTATTTAAGGGAATCACTGACCTTTTATAAAAATCAAACCATGTATTTGTGCTGTTTAAATATTTATGTCGTCAGTTGGTGGGGTTGGGGCTGAAAGCCACAGACTGGATACTTTCACTGGCAATAACAGGGACACAGAATATTGGCAGCCTTATCCTTTATTTGCTCATTTTAATATACAATAAATCACAACATTGGCTGACAGCATTCTATACATCAGGCCTATTCTAATTATATACTTTTATGCCTTTAATGCCTGAGAATCAAGAATAAGTTGACAGGGAGCATTTCCTTCTGAGCTCCTCATCTCAGCTCCTCCTTCACAATGAAGGGAGCTCAGGTACAAAGTGCATGTGCAGCTGTGCACGTGCATTTAGAATGAAGCTAAGGGAACCATGTCACAGCGGGGGAATGGGATGTGACAAAGGTGTCAGGCCCTCATTAGCTCCACCTTAGGCCACTGAGCCACCAGAGCTTCATACGAAATTCTGCAGGGCTGGTTTTGTGTGTGTGTGTGTGTGTGTGTGTGTGTGTGTGTGTGTGTGTTAGCATACTGAAAAGTCCTCGGTAGACTTCCTCTGCTCACTGAGGTGTCTCTCTCTCTCCAGCTCCTCCTCTGCCTGGGTCATGGCATTGTGAAGCCATAGATCAGTTCCTGTGACGCTGTCTGACAGCAGAGTGAGACGGGCCTCGGCCTTCACCCTGCTGAGCTGAGAGGAAGTCAAAACAAGACACTTAGACGCACAGGCAGACATGTGGTAGCTAGGTTTTGTTCTAAGTTTCACATTTTGATCTGTCAAATTAACGGTAGACTAGCAAGTTCAGCACTACGTTATATGAACTCTTTATTTCCTTCTTTTTGCAGATGACCATGTTTTCAGACTATCTGCTGAAAGGAAGCATTTTGTCTGAGGGGCCCCACGAACTGGCTGTATGAGATATCATACTATATCATAAACACCATTTGCATGTTTCACCTTTGACCTCTCACAGGTGAAGGTTTGGATGGGATCCAGTGCTTACACTTTCTGGAAGTAAATACATCATACAACAATGAGAGTAAAACTAAAACTAAACTGTTTGGCAGGAGGGTTGCGGCTATGGAGATTTTCTGTGCCTGGACTTGGAATATTGGTTGAAGTATATATGTTAAACAAAATGATGAGAGATTATAAAAAACTGAAGTCCCTGAAGCTGGTTTGTGATCTGTCTTTTTGTGTTAATCTTTTATTCACATCAGATCAATAATTTGATCTTACAGTTGGAATATTTCTGAAGCAGTGGCCTGTTGCACCAGCTACAGTATATACTGTATATGTTTTCTCTTCAGTGCAATTCAGCTTAACACTTCTGGCTGTAAGTGGAAACTATCCAAAATATTGTTGCAGAAAATGATATTTTCACTTTCTGTGGCCAATCAATGAAATCCATTATTCTTAAAGCAGCGTTTATTACCTGGTTATGTGATAGTGATAGTGATAGTGATAGTGTTCGTGTTCGATAGTGATTTTTCAAGTTAGTTAGTGATAGTTTTCCCTCTTGAAGATACTGTGATTCGATTTGTTGATTGGAAATGTACAAGTTTATAAGCGTTCTTCTGTAATTAAAGACAGGAGAGGCTGAGAGCAGAATAATAACAGATGAAGTAAAGAGGAAAAGCAACACTGGGCCAAACTCACCTGTTTCAATTCTTTACCTGTGGGGGAAAAGCACATTTAAAAACCAATCAAAATCAAGTACCTTGGCTTTCCTGACGCTGTCCTGCACCTCTGCTATCTTCTGCTCCACACTGAGCCCTGTCTCCCCTGATAAAAGCTTCAGCCGACTCTCTAACGTCTGCAGAGCCTGAGGGAGTAACATGGTGGGGATACATCATACAAGACAGTCCTTTCTGGAGAGGTATTTTAAACATGCAACACTTTCATCACTGACTTCAAATTATATCCATCCATCCATCCATCCATCCATTTTCTATACTGCCTATCCCTTTCGGGGTCGCGGGGGGGCTGGAGCCTATCCCAGCTGTCAACAGACGAGAGGCGGGGTACACCCTGGACCGGTCGCCAGTCGATCACAGGGCAACACACAAGACAAACAAACATTCACACTCACACTCACACCTAGGGGCAATTTTACAGTCACCAGTTAACCTAATGAGCATGTTTTTGGTCTGTGGGAGGAAGCCGGAGTACCCGGAGAGAACCCACGCATGCATGGGAAGAACATGCAAACTTCACACAGAAAGGCCCCTCCCGAGGATCGAACCGGCAAACTTCTTGCTGTGAGGCACGCGCACTAACTGCTGCGCACTGTGCCGACATCAAATTATGTCAATAACTACTTTTTACATTCCACAGCTAATAGTTTTGTTTGATCCATTCACAAAAACTGCATTGACACAGAAAGCCTTAAATATTTGGTGGATACCAGAACGCATGATGTGTGACTTCTCTCAACACTGTCAGCACTAGCTTCATCAAAAATAATGGAAAGGTCAATCTGTGAATGGAACCCGATGAAGTAACGTTGTTGCTGCTGATTGTTCAGTGCATTTCAAGATGTAGCTGTAAAATATCTCAATCGAAACTGACCAATACAACCAGTGTCAACATTTCCTCTGATACAAGCGTGAATCAGCTCAGGAGACTCACCCTCTCTCCATGGGTGATGATCTTGTAGTCTTTAGCAGCTTTTGTAGCCCACTTCTTGGCCTCCTTAACCAAACATCCCTCTGCTTCTGAGGCACAAACCTCCTGCAGAGCAGCCATCTGCTCAAAAGAGAGACAAACATCCTCAGTTTTTCACTCTGGAGCTTTCCCTGCGTCATCTCATCTTCATCAGCATAATGCAACTCAATGCAACAGCTTAACGTGTAATGACAGTGTGTCCAGAGAGGTGTTGATTCAACTGTTTAGTCTTTTTTGAGGCTGCAGGTTATGTTGTGCACTAGACTGCACTAATTAAGAATTTTGTCCATGTCCATCCCTGTTTTCTCTTAATGATGAACAATCTTGTGAGTTTTCCCTTTAGCTGTTTTTTACTGACTTAAAACATCTTTCATCACATAAGAGACAGATTAAAAAATCATTTAAATCAATTTCATTGTATGTTTCTCCACATGCCAACATTTAAAACCAGTTCCTGCGCTCCATGAGCTCATACACACAAACACACACACACACACACACACACACACACACACACACACACACACACACACACACACACACACACACACACACACACACACACACACACCTTGTCATGTGGAGCTGGCTGGAAGCTGAATTCAGGTGTTCTGCCGAAGGACACAGATTCTTGAAGAAACTGCAGAACGTTTCTCTCTCTGGTCACCTGACAATGCAGCAACTCATTAATGTTAACCAGGAACAAACAAAGCAAAACATTCCTCAAACTACCCTTTCCAAGACAAAGTTTATCAGACAGGCCATGGGAAAGGTCTGTGTGCAGCACAGTCTGCTGCAGCTTTGGCTTCAGTGTCTTCATGAGTGGTACTGTAGGTGTAGATTCGAGGCAAACAGGATGGTTTCACTGGTGTGCGGTTGAACTTCTTTTGAGCAAAGAAAACACCAAAGAGGTGCAGATGAACAAAACCCCAGTGTTCTCACCTGTGCCAGCTTTGAACCGTCACTAAAATGAAGACCTAGGTGTTAAAATGTTTTCTACCCACTCACATTTAGAAGGAAACAGCTTATGAAGTGTCCACCCTCAGATTCCACTCAGTCGCTACATTCGTTCAGACA
Source organism: Chaetodon trifascialis (assembly GCF_039877785.1). Lineage (NCBI taxonomy): Eukaryota > Metazoa > Chordata > Actinopteri > Chaetodontiformes > Chaetodontidae > Chaetodon > Chaetodon trifascialis. The sequence continues at coordinate 5,182,613 of NC_092060.1, forward strand.
TTTTGTCTATGTGTTGAATTTCCGTCTGGAAACTGTTCCTTCTAAGACCTAGCTGTCCCAGCAAGCCTCTTCATGACTCCCTCCATTCTTTTTCCATCCAATGCACCTATCTTGACAAACTCTTCTTGCATCTCTCTTTATCCTTACTTTCAAACATGGTCTTCTCATTTGACTTTTTCTCTGTTGTTTCATTTCTTTCTTCATTTCCAACTTTCCACATTCCTGTTTTCTCTCTGTCAGTCCACCTCCCTGTAACCCCTCTGCCCCTACCCACACCCCCACTAGTAACGAAGTGAGAAATGTCTTATGTCTGATCTCTCCCCACTGTGGGACACTTTGCATGTGTAAAACTCAGCCAACAAAAGGTTGATTTTTGGAGGCCTGTCACCAATCTAATACATTTGGAAGGAACCTCAAATGTGGCTGTCAGTGGTTTGGACATTGAGACCAGCAGTTAAGAGAACTCAATACACATACTCACACATACCTTAGCAACACTCTCCCATATGCTGCTGTACTGTTTGTGTGTGGTAAGACAAGTGTCCATCTCTGTCCCACACAGCAGGGTAAAATGTCCTCTCAAATCCTTGTAAATATCACTGTCCATTTGCTAATGAGGGAAGCACAGCACAAGAGTCAGTCCCATACAAAATCATTACAGAGTGACTGTGACTGTGTAACAGCAAATTCTTTTTTTCTGAACATCACAAAAGCCATGAAGTGATTATCAGAATTTGATCAATTCAGTCCAATAATGGACAGTCAAGAGGAGGTGAATCATTAAATGACTTCATGTCATTCTCACATGCAGGGACAGTAAGAACAAGTCAGCCGGCTCAGCCAGCAGAAGTCTGGGATGTTCATGCTCTCACCCAGCACAGTCAGAGAGGGACTGTAGTGGACATGCTCTATGGACCCAAAAACACTGTATGCACTGAGCAAGTATGCACTGAGGAAACAACTTTCATGGGAGTGAATGGACACCATCTTGCAATGCAGGATGCAGTTCTTCTCAGAACACCCACAGTTAAATTATAGCTTCAGAAATGCAAAACACAGCCAGTTTTTCTATGCTGAGATAATACTACCTGACCCCTGGTTTTCTGTGCTGTCAGTTCATTTCTATGTACTGCATGAGCACAACATAAACTCAACTTGTCTTTTGACAAAGAGGTTTAAATTATACTGTAGTGGTGCAAACTAACACATTTGTATTCTTTATAGTGTTATTTTCATTGTGCTGGCATGTAGGCCAGGACTGTCCCAAAAAGGATCCTTTGATTTTATGCAGCTGTAATAGCAAATAAAGACTAAATAAAGATGTACTGTAAAAGTATATTTATTTCAGTTTGGAGGGGTGGATCAGTATCAGTCAGTTTTCTCTCCTGTGAACATTTCTACCTCTTCTAACACAGTATCTGTGAGGACTTCAGTGTTAGTGGGCGACAGCGAATTATGAGGAAAACAAACCAGAGGAAGCTGGTGAGATTTCTTTTTTTTGTTTGTTTGAAAAAAAAAACAGAAAAAAAAAGCAAAAAAAACATCAGAGAGGAAGTGGTGATGACAGCAATTCCATTTCTGCAACACAACTTTACAGAATGAGTGGATAAGCGGAAAATACACTGAGCATGCAGAGCAAACTCATCAGACTGCAAGATGAAACGATGTGGCCAATGTTTTATCAGATACAGCACTGATACAACGTTTTTTAGCTTCCTTCTCTCCAATTTGTATGGTGTGTGTGTGTGTGTGTGTGTGTGTGTGTGGGGGCGTGCGTGCGTGTGTGTGTGTGTGTTTTACCTCCATAATTTGTGGCAAGTCATCAGTGTAGTAGTGTTGGTGGTGGGCATTGACTGCTGCTAACGCCAGCAGATACTCATTCCGAACTTCAGTCAAACGGTCATCACACTCTTTCAATCTGGCTCCGAGCTGTGACGAGTGAAGCATGAAACAGACATCACAAACTTTAACATGAAATATTAGCAATATACATGCAAACATAACATAGTAAATGTTTAGTTTTTTTTAAGTATGTGTTTTTTAAACACACTGTCAGCCTGCAGTTTATGTTTAAAGCTGGAGTGCTGGACTTTTACTTTTAAATGAAATCTAATCTATAAATATATCTGTTACATTCAGGCTCTTACCAAACAAATTCACACAATGGTAATTAAACCTATTCTTGCAGGGGTGGGCAGTATACTGGTTTTGTCACCATCACCAGTGTCACATTCTGCCACAATGTGGATTTTGCAATACCATCTTTACCATGATAAATGTTTTAGCATATTTAAAACAATGTGCTTTAATGTGACTGTAATAACATGCAGGTAGAGAGCTATGCATGCACTCATAGAACTGGAGTTATATCAAGTACCTAGGGTTTTCCTTACTACAGTATCTAACTCATGAAGAAGAGGAAGAGAAGATCCAGTGAATTAACTTGATGGAAATGTCCCCACAACATCCATCCATCCATTTTCTATGCCGCTTATCCCTTTCGGGGTCGCGGGGGGGCCGGAGCCTATCTCGGCTGTCAACAGGCGAGAGGCGGGGTACATACACACAACCATTCACACTCACACTCACACCTAGGGGCAATTTAGAGTCACCAATCAACCTAATGAGCATGTTTTTGGTCTGTGGGAGGAAGCCGGAGTACCCGGCGGAGTACGGGAAGAACATGCAAACTTCACACAGAAAGGCCCGACCCGGGAATCAAACCTGCGACCTTCTTGCAGTGAGGCACGCGCACTACCTGCTGCGCCACCGTGCAGCCCGTCCCCACAACAAGAACTGAAAAACTCTTTGTGTGTGATAATTATTTTACTTTGGACTCCTTTGAGGGCCAATACAAAGCAGGATTTGCTTCAAAACAGAAGCTCAAGGATGGATTGATACCAACTTCAATCTCACAAGCTCTCAGTTTTGCCATTTTTATGTTTGCTGTTTTTTTGCTGGTTGATTTTGTTGTAAGTATGTGTAGTAGATAATGTGGCTAGTTGCATCTATTGTAGTCCACTTGAGCAATGTTGGAGTATTTAATATTGACTATCTTTATCTCCACACTTCACACTGCAATGCAAGCTCAGCTTGCTTTGTTGTTTCACAAAAGCCTCCCAAAAACACTTTTCTTACTTTGGTCTGTAGAAATAGTTAATTTTTGTTTTGTGGTGATGTTGTTATACAGACAATTATAACGTATTTAATTGCAGATTCATACCTTAGCAGCCATCTTATGTGGTCCTGTTTTAAAGTGGAAAATCCCATGTTCACTTTTTCTGGCCCTGGAAGACAAAGGTAAAACATGCTGATAAAAGAAGACATACAGAGTGCTGCCACACATTATACCAATGTTCTGTTCTAAGTATTGACTATGAACTTAATGTTTGCTTTAGAAAGCATTTCATACCACAACTGAATCTGTCAGTATTGCACAATGGGTCTGATACATCAGTTTGATGGTTTATAATAACAATATAACAGAGCTTTTAACGTATTTGATGTTTTGTGGTCAAAATATTGGCTATAGGAAACTTCAATCGGTGTCACAAAAAAGGTGTCAGCCCTGAATAAATCCTCTTAAGACTCCAACAGTCCACAGGCTGCCAGAGTGTGGTCTGCCCGTCTATTGACGCATATGCTATGTATAATTTTGTACTCATTCCATTCTTCATTGGAAATCTAAGACTCTTGTGATTCGCCTGATGCAAGCCATTTCAAGATACAATCACAACAGCAGGTACAATCAAAGGCAACAACAAACAAATAATTAATTATAGAATTGAGGCAACTCAGCAATAAAGTCTCATAGTAATGCACTGATCAGTAACTGACAGAAATGGTCTGGTTACATCGGCAAAAGTCCACACGATCCAGTCCAGTAAAATATTTAGTCCAAATCAGTGTAATAATCAATGGAAAGCTGTTTTTGTAATGTTGAAACAGCCAGCGATGCGCTAATCTTCCATGTTTTCTCCATTCTAACTCCAGTAGGCATGTACACAGAGGCTGTTGGTCTCAAAATGCCTGCTGTGCTCTGACCTTCGATTGACACCTCACTCGACCAATGTTGACCATGACTTGACTTGACAATGTCATGTTCACACCTGACAATAGCCTACAAAAGTCTGCTTTGAGTGGAATGTCTTGTTCTCTTCTTTTGTGTAAAGATCGAGCCAGTTACAACCAGTTGAGCAGATGACTGGCTCTTTGTTTAGCCAATGAAATTCCAAAAATGAGAATTTTTTGTTTCAGTGGGTAATCTACTGCCAAATCAAGGAATTCGACACAAAGCAGGAATGATGAATATAGTCAATGGTCTCAACATAAAGATATATATCCTAAATATAAATATAGATGCCAAAATGTGATGGATAGGTGGCCTAAATACAGATTACCTGAATGTAAATATTGATATTAATTTTGTTAAAAAAAAAAAAAAAATAGCTTTTTTGGAAAATGCTTACTTTTGAAACATTTGAAAAAGTATGTAAAATATTCATTTTCTGTGGAATTATTATCGATTTTTACTGAGCTTGGACTAATGTACGGGTTCGTGCTGTCGTCTCATTATATTTTCTAAATAATAAGTCCCAGATCTACAAGCATTTATTTGCAAAATAAATAAATAAAAATCAGGTGGAAATAAAAACCATCTACTTCAGTGTGTTCAAACTTCTACTACTCAATGCCATATCACTGGAGAACAAGACCATGGAAAAACTACAAATGGTTTAAGAGTAGGTATCAGTTGACTTTGGATATGCTTTGGATAGGCATTTTAGGTTCATTTTACTGGAATGGGGAAGGGGTTAAAAGCATATTAGTTGAAACCTATCATTCACATTTTCAGTGGAAACATGATGCTAAGATCAGATGTTATCTGGGTGCAGCAGGAAGTTCATGTCACAGAAGAATTGGGGCCCATCAATGGTTTTACTGCCCTCATGTCCTCATTAGATTTAACTGGTAACTGCACCATCCTTGTCACTGCTCTCAATCCTAGCCTCAGTCAAAAGATTTGCCTCAGTTTTTTCTGTCCACACATTTTCAGAAGTGTTTTGAAAAGCCTGCTTAGGCCTTGGGATCTTCTACAGAATTCACTATACATCTCAGACCTCTTAACATGAGTTGAGATCCACAAGCCTTGTTAACACATACAGTATTGCTTTAATGTACAAGATGTGCCTTAACGTAAATGAAGCCAATCTTTTTCATACACACACGCAGACACACGCACACACACACACACACACACACACTGACCTGGTCTGTGCATCAGCAGCTTTCTCTCTGGCAACATTGGCGATCTGACTGAGTTGATTGTACCTCTTCTTGAGCCTGTGCAGCTCTCGCAGAGCATCCACCACTTCCCCCTGTATCCTCTGGAGCCTCTCCAGGCCCTAAAACACACACACACACACACACACACACACACACACACACACACACACACACACACACACACACACACACACACACACACACACACACTTCATTCAGCCATCAGTTTCTTCATGTTTCATGGTCACAATATGTTGCAATAATGAAACTGAGAACTGTGTGTGCGTTTACTGTGTGCAGCTCTCTCACTCTCTTAGTTCTAATGTCCTTTGCATTGCGAAGACTTTTGGAGGCTTGTCCAATCAGGTGGCGGTATTCCTCTGCAGCAGCAATTCGTGATGCAGCAGAATGAGCTGTTGCATCTATCACTGACCGCCACATGCCAAACACACTCCTGAAAACAACACCAATCACTGACAATCACTCATTATGTGCACTTTACACTCTGTAAAAGCTAACAGTGCACATCCAAGCAGCTTTCTGTAAATATGTGTGAAACAGATCATGCACATAATACGAATACTAATACATGCTATGAAGACACATTCTTGTATTGTGTTCCTATTATGTCATAAGGTCAATAACCATAATGCACTGAAGAACAAGACATATAAGACATATTCCGGCACATACTGTATGTATACCTCAATTTCTACATGGGAACTATGCATTTGCTCATTGCTCAGCTGTAAATGTATCACTGAAGAACCCTATTGTGGTGCAACTTATGTAATAACTATTCAAATTTCATTTCATTTTTTCAATTTCACTTTTTGCGCTTTATGTAAATGGCTTGCTTACGAGCCACCAAATGGCAACATGTCTCCGATGTAGTCTACAGATCAAGAGGTGTGAGTTAGCTTATCAAATACAACCTCCATTACTATTTATTTCCTTTAAGCTCGTCCAAATACAGGAAAACTTGATGACTCAGGGCCAAACGTTGCTCTTGGAAAAACTATTAAAATGAACTCCACACTGGCTAAAGCAACCTTCTGCCTTCTTGCTGAAAATGACATCAGAGTAGCCAGAAACACAAGTCTAGTGGTTGGTTTTGGAAAATTAAATGACCCTCAAAACAGTGAAACAGAAGGCAGCAGGCTGTGTACAGTATGTGTGTGCAGTTACCCAGAGGCAGTAGCATCTGTATTTCCTCTTTGCCAGTCTCTCTTCTGGTATTGGGCAGCTAATCTCTGAAGAGCCTGAAAATGCAGTTTGTAACTGATCACAACTGAGAAAAGACGGTCAAATGTATTTTACTGAAGACACAATTCAGGTTTAACTGAGAACCAGGTGGGCATTATTTGGTTCATTCATTCATTCATTCATTCATTCATTCATTCATTCATTCATTCATTCATTCATTCATTCATTCATTATCATTTGCCTAGACCCAGTTTAGTGTGACTAAGAACATTTCCCACAATGCCTCATTACAGAGAACATTTGGTTTTCATGTCATTTCATTCTGACCTCATTGTTTCTAAACTTTTATTAAGCTGTACTTAATTAGCATTCATGATAAGAATCCAGTTTTTATTATTGTTATTGTAATTATTTGCTACTTCTTTGACTCGGTATTACACATTGGCCTCGTTTTTCTATCATCAGTTCAAAATTTCAGCTTGTTCAATATTTTGGTTCACAACCAAAAACCAAAACCTGAAGTTTCCATGAGCCTCAGCTGTACTTGGGATAAGTTGGTGCTAATTAGCAAGTGTTAGCGTTTAGCTGAAAGCACAGCTGTACCTAAGCACTGTCTCTTAGAATCACTAGTGTGGCTGAAAAGAGTACCTCCCAATTTTTCTTATATATTCCTCTTTTGTCTCATAGCTCCAACATCTTGTAAAAATGTGGGTTCTAGGGAGCTCTGTCTGCTTGTAATAATGATAAAAATAAAATCTAAAATTATGGATTTTCATCAATGTAAATGATTTAAAGTGCCAGACCTTTTCATGACTCAGTTGGGTCACTGCAAGTATTTTAAAGTAGCTTATAGCTTTTCAGGAAACAGCATGATGCTTTCTTTATTCCTCGCCTATAAGTTTGGGTATGCATTTGTCAGCATTAGTGTGGATGCACATGTATGTGACACATTCTCCACCATGGTGAAAAAAACACATAAAGCTCTCTCCAGAGTTTTGCAGGAAAGGTGGAAAATGGAACATCTAGTCGGAGAGTTCAAAAGAAAGTATGGAAAGAGAAGAAAAACACAGATAAAGGCATCACATCCGAACTGTTCACACATACTGACACACATACTGTACAGAACTGTGTCGCAAGACAGAGCACAGCACAGCACTCAGGTGCTCATGGGACCTCAAATCAATAAAGCATTTCCAGTAAAAAAATGAAAGGTTCCAGTAAGAGGACTAATAGTGGACTAGAATAGCTTCTGTGAACTCACCTGACCATACTCTTTCTCTATAGTTGCTCGCTGCTTACTGAAGGACCTTTTGGAAAACAGGAAAACACGCCATTAACAACATCAGCAGACACATAATTTATGCCAATCGATGAATGCAGCTGGAGGATTTCATGCAGAAATCCACAGTCTGGTGAGGCACAGAGAGGACAGTACCTGATCTCCTCCAGCAGCTCAGTGTCCTGATGTTGTTTGGTCTGCAATTTGCTGAACTGCTCTGAGAATACCTGTTTCACCTGCTGGCTCTCCTTTACCTGGACACACACACGGGCACACATGTGCACACACACGCACAAATGCAGTTTATATCTTGTTAAGTGCTCACTGAAAAAATTACATTTACTTTTAGTGAACGTGTTCAAGCACCATTTTCTGCTACTTCATACTTTTACTCTGCTAAATTTTCAGAAGGAAATGTACTTTTTTTTTTCTAAAGTTGACTGCTCTGACTGGAGAGCAAGATGTAATGTCACAAATGTCTGCAAGGTCCCAAATACCTTAGAATAAACACGCTAAATGATCGTGTCCAGTACATTTAACAAAATTTAACAAATACCTTGAAGAATCAACACGTGTACTATGGAGTAAATTCACACAATGGGCAAAAATACATTTTCAGTACTTGCGGATTTGCAGACTTGTAGAGAGATCTTATCCATCTCCAAGACATATTTGGAAGCATACTATGTGTCATGTCTTTGTTGTTTCAGTGTTTTCACTGAAATGAAAGTAATGTGGTCTACAGGAAGACTGATGGAAGTCGTGGAGTGCAGACTCAAAATGTGAGTAAGCAGTAAACTCTCTTTCTATCAGTGTCATCTCTCTCTCCACATCAGACTCGCAGTGCTACCTTACCTTTCTGGGTGGTGGCTGCATGGCTAGATGCTGATAATGTCCAATATTGTCGCTGTTATTGTGCAAGTTCCTGCTTCCTCACTGTTTTCACATTCTGTATGCACAAGTGCAACTCTCTCTCTCTCTTCCTCTCTCTCTCTCTCCCTCACTGCAGTGCTGTGGTGAAGACAGCCTATAGAGGGCAGCAGACAGTCACAAACTCTAAAAGAGACACTGAAAGAAATGATGTCAAACATTGCATATTACTATGTTGCCTTGAACAGATCACATGTTTAAAGGATACATGAACATTTGTTACATGAAGAGTTTAGGTCTCCTGTCATTGTGCTCATTCTGCCTCAGAGACATCTCCCTCAAAACAGTTTTGATGGAAGTGAATGGAGACAAAATCCACAGTCCTCGTTCAGGGTAAATATGCATTTTATAGTTCAGCTGATTGTAATAAAGCTAAAGGGCCACCTCCAAAGTGACAGTTTAAAATGTTGTTATTTGGTACCTAATCCCCCCTTTGTGTTACTTTCCATCTACCATGACTCAGCAAGGAAATACTGTCCTGTTCAAACTCATTGGTTTGTCTCACTCACTCTGACTGTCGAACATTGATATTAACTGGACTGTGGTTTTAGTTACCATTACTGTGACTGAAATCACTATAGGAAAGGATCTCTGCGCAGTCAGTATGGGCAGATGAAATGATTACATCAATGACTTTTTGAATGTACATGTGGGCAGATGGCCACTCTGTATGGAAAGTGTCCTAAGACAACCTCTGTTGTGAATTGATGCTGTACAAACATATTGAATCAAAATGAATTGAAATGAATGTGTGTTCTGTATTAAGAAAGACTTGAAAAAATGTGAACCTTTTAATGCACCACCTTTTCTGGAGAGCATTCCAGTTGCAAGTCTAAGCAAGACAGGAGCTTCATCAGCACACAGAGTGGATTATATCAGCGCTTTTAGCAATAGCTAAAGCACAGACATCACATTAAATGTAAAGTTTATTCTGTAATCTTGACCATAAATCAGATATGTATGAGAACTATGTGATACTTTTTACTCAAAGTGCTGACATTAATCATTAATCAATGTGTTCGCTGAGATTAGCTATAACACTCTCCTTTATAACATCCATCCATTTTCTATGCCGCCTATCCCTTTCAGGGTTGCGGGGGGGGGGGGGGGGGGGGGGGGCTGGAGCCTATCCCAGCTTCAATGGGCGAGAGGCGGGGTACACCCTGAACCAGTCGCCAGCCGATTGCAGGGCAACATGCAAAGACAGACAACCATTCACACTCACAGCTAGGGGCAATTAAGAGTCACCAATTAACCTAATGAGCATGTTTTTGGTCTGTGGGAGGAAGCCGGAGTACCTGGAGAGAACCCACGCATGCACAGGAAGAACATGCAAACTTCACACAGAAAGGCCCCGCCGAGGGATCGAACCGGCAACCTTCTTGCTGTGAGGCACGCACACTACCTGCTTGCGCCACCGTGCCACCCTTCCTTTATAACATATAAATGCTAATTAGGGTAAGAAGCAATAATAACAACAAACCAACAAAGTGGATTCATAGCAATAATAATTTTATTTGTGTGGCACTGAGTTGACAAAGTACTTCGTAAAACATGAAAAGAAACAGAAATGAGGTCACAGAACAGCCCAGGAGCGTTGACAAAGATGTGGTCATTTGGGTGAGATGTGAACAATGAGTCTTCAAATTGCAGCAAAATCACATCTCTGTGTGTGCGATACTTGTCTTTACAGCACAATTACAATTACCATTTTTCCCTGAAAGGGAAAATACTATGTTTTCCACACCCATATGGAGACAAATAATAATGATTTGGTAAATGAGTTAACATTTATCCTTCACACAATGATAAATCATAAATAAATAAAATAAATAAAAAGTCTAAAACGATACATCTGCAAATGTAAATCTTGCTTCAGCATCAAATGGGTTGAACTCACGTAAAGTACTGCTGTCATCCATCTCAATGTCAATCATGCACCATATCAAGAGATAGTGTCTGATGCTACGTTTGTTTTTGGGTTTCAACAATGACTGACTGATCTGACTGATTAATTGGGTTATTAATAATAGAGTGCATCTGCAAGTGATTATTGATCAAACATATGATGCATGTTCATGAGATAAATTGATCGCATTCAGTTATTGAGATATATTCCTGCAGATAATTGTTACATAATATCGCATCATCCATGGCTTTGTTTGTCTCTGCAGTTTGAAAAGCACCAAATCAAATATATCAGAATATATATGTGGATAAAATATAGCAGAACACTGAATGGAAAACTAAAAGCACAGTGTTGCGTGTTCATAGCTCTTTCTAAGCCATCTAAACAACTGAACAAAAACTGTCCTGGGAAATCATTAAGCAAGTGATTTCAAATCAATTGGACTAAGTTGCCTGCCAGGTTTTCTGACTTTTCTAAAATTGTAATCTTTCTATATTTCTTAATCCATAAATGAAAATCCAGTAAACCTTTCCAGTCTTATCCCAGATGATGCCTACTAAATTGTGAGAACATTTTAACAATGGTGAAATGAATGGCAATGATTCAGCTGCCAGCTACATTTTTGAAATACTGAAAAGAAATCAAACAAATTGACTTGAAGCACAGAGCGATCACACTGGTGGTAGTTAAAATTCTGTCATCGATGCAGGTTCACAGTTCACCACTGATGAACAAAGTTATTGAGTTGCGTTGTGAGGAATGGACATCATCAGCTGGATCATGTGCTGTAGTTTCATATGGAGGCTTTTTGGTGAAATGACAGGTTCATACATCATAGCCTTTGAAGAGACTTTGATCTGTTTCTGCAGGGAGAAACACATGGACATATATATTACACATAATGCTGCATTAATCAGTGTAGTTTTTATTTTTTTTATTTTAACGAAGAATCAAATGACTATGTGTAATGTGAAATGGGTTCCAGTGATGAACCCAGATAAAATCATCACACAACTCTGAAGCTACACAGCAGTTTAGCCTGTTGTAGCTCATTATTTTGCTTTAGTGGATATTTCTACCAAATTTGACAGACACAACAGAATAACAGATGTAGATTTTCACCCATCATTGCATTGAAAGCTCATAAAAAGCTTCTTAATAGCTAATTTGAACACAAGGAATGAATATGTTCTTACGGGCACTTGACTATCATTTTAAGAGAAACTTGAAAAAGGTGACCGTATATTAATATATGAACTTACACTAATATATTCAAATGTAAACAACAGCCTTTTGACTGTGAATAAGTACAGCCTCCTTGAGGCTCTGTCTCTGATATACTAAGCTGACAAAATACTCCTGGGAGCACAGTTAAATGCTAACAACATCACTCTTATTTCTTTGTTATTATATTTACACGCAAACACAAATGATCACCCATGATCATTTACCTCACACGGCTGAGCCATCCGTTCCAGGAAGTTGATCAGCCGTGTGATGGTATCAGGTTTGGAACTAGTGGGGAGCAGGGACTGCAGGCCTGCCTTGAAATAACCAGGAAGAGTATATTCCTGTCCAGAGGAGAGACATAGCAACATTAGTACACTAATACACTCTAAAATTAGGTTTGGTTGATAAAAATTGGTTATTGTGTGGCTTTATTTTAAAAGAAACAGTCCCACAGGTATTATTAAATTGGCACCAGTTTCATCTCTGTGCAGTAATCAGTACTCAAGTGTCTCTTACTTTACAGGGCTGTGGCTACCATGAGGGAACCAGATTATTAATTCCTTCATTCTAACTGAACTCAAATCTGTGTTTTCCCATGAACGTTGAAGTACAGAGCTTGATAAGCAGCTTCTATCTGCTTCCAGTCTTTGTGTTAAGCTAAGTTCAAATTAGACTTCTCTGTGTAGCAGATACTCAGAGATGAAAAAACCCATCCCCTCATCTTACTCTGTGTAGGCTATTCCAAATAGTCAGACAGCTAACACATTCGAAAAAGTCTGAGCAGCACATATTATTTGAAAAACGCTATGTGACAGAATACAAGCAAACCAAGTCAAAGGATCATTTTCCATCACTGGCATCCATTGCAGGCAACCATTTATTTTCCATTACGTTATTAATTCTACTTATCACTGTCGCACACTCAGACACAAAACCAAACTCCACTTACCCCCTGCGACATGCTGAGGTTTAAGCATTTGCATCTGCTATCCTAAGGAGACAAAGAGATCATCCCAAAATGTTATCAAACATTATGTTGAGTTCATTCAACCAGCTCCAGTGTCTGTTTGCTGGAATCAATCTTTTCCACGATCAATATTGCAATGTAACGTTTTTTTGAGAGACAAACTTTAAACCTTAGAACAAATTTTTTGTACAACGAACATGAAAAGAATGAAATTCTGCACACTGTCGAAAGAAAGTGAAGAAATAGAAAAATAATCTACCAGCAATGCAAGAGTAACAGTTCAGATGAGATAACGGCAAAGCAAAGAGGAAGTGGTAAAGATCTCATGGTGCTGACGCTGTCTGTGCACACTGCAAAATAGATCAGCAACAACTGTCATTCATTTTTCACTCTCACACACAGACTTAACAGAGCGAGAAAAATAAAAGAACACTGAAAAAAGAGTGATGGAGCAAAGAAGCAGAGCAGATGAAGAGGTGAGGTAAAGACTGAAGTCGGCGCTAGAGCAACAGAAGATATCACAGGGAAAAGAATGACATCACGGCAGACTTACAGTGATATGAATTGAGCTGCAGTTCGTAGAACAGTTCTGTCAATCCAAACAAGAAATGAAGTCAAATTAATTACACCAGTCTCACCAATATCAGCTAATCAGGACAAACAACAGCTAAAAGGCTGCTTGATTCATATTACAAAGGGGGCCTCTGGATTCACTTCTGACACACACACACACACACACACACACACACACACACACACACACACACTAGACCAAGCTTTACCCTGAACAAACTATAGTACTATACCAAAGTACTATGAACTATTGAATAAGCAAGAAGGAAAATGTGAAAAAAAGAAGAAAAAAAAGATTCAAGGCAAATTTTCTGACTGCTCATTTATTAATTTGCCAGTTGTTAAGCAGGTGATTACTGCATCAGATATCATTAAGTAGATGAAGGGTCAGTAGATGATCCCGACTCAATTAAGAAAAGTAATTCCTGAAACATCTGTGTTTGCCTTATGTTGTGCTTAAAAGGAAATGTACCCCCAAAAGGAATACGTCTGGAAGAACAAAGTTAGTAAATGTAATGATGAAAGTAAAGTACCACCACATCTAATGACTCACAATACTATGCCCTGGCCTGCAGAACACTGTGCTAACCTATGTAACCTATGTAACATACATTCTAATTATTAGAATTATGTCGACTTACCGCCACACTGTCTCCCAGTTTTTCCAAATGTCTGCTGAACTCATGCATACCTTTGCATTTTCCTGCAGACAGATGAAAAGAGATGGAAAGAAGCACCAGCAGGAGAGGCAGCTTCCATGTAGAGGACCCAATCATGGCTAATGGAGAGGTTAGGATTATTATAGAAGTCCTAGTTTACAAAGTGGAGCAAGATTCCAGCAATGTTACTTTGTGCAAATCAATTTCTAATCTCTTGACTTTAGTCTAGGCTGTTTGTCAAGTCCAGATTTGCTTACTGTAAAGGCGCAGTCAGTTATTTCTGCCTACACATGGACTGCTTGACACTTGTCAATGGATGGGTTCGACGGGTTTGCAGCTTTTAATACACCAGGATGTGACATTTCCATACTATTGGGAAATTCCTGCACATTTTGTCCATGGTTTGTCATTGTCAAAATGTTCCCACACAGGACATCTTTACTCAATAGGACCCTGATATGGCGGCAAAAGTGATACAGCATATGTGTGCTCATGTTAGCCACATATCAGTGAGATCTGACTGCTTATGACTGTTGCGGCATTTCCTCACCTCTGTGAAGACCTGGCCGTCACTGCGCAAAGGAAAACAACTCACATGCTTCATCCTCTGCAATTAAATGGCTGCAGACTGAACTCAAGTTATATTTTCATCCAGCCAGTATACATCCATGGCTGGCTGTCCACATAAGCCTTAAGTGTGCCTGATTATTTTAAGTAAGTAAACTTTATTTAAAAAGTGCCTTTGAAAAATGCACTGTGCAAAAGTTAAATTAGTAAAAAAAAAAAAAACTATAAACACATTAAAAACACAAAAGCAATGCACAAAGGAAAACACAGTAGTCACACACACAAGCAATAAATACAGTAAAAAAATATCCTGAAGCCAAATTGCTTATGGAAGATGAAAGATGGTTCCAGAAGGTGGGAACCACAACTGTGTTCAACACCTTTGTTTTTAAGCCTACGTTTCCAGGTCTGATTGCCAATTCAACAACTGTACAACACATGTTTGCTTATGTGAGAAGTTATAGTGGATAGTAGGATATTTAAGTTTAGCATTTTGATTGGCAGTGTATTCCATGTGAACACAAGAGGTATTATCATTATTATTTATAATAAAACCATTAAGTGTGGTTTAGAACTGCAGTCTCAGTGTAAAGCATGAAATGTTCTTGTATTTTCAACACACCCTCATAAGACTGAAAATGTTATGACTTGGTGTTGTGGAGCAAGGAAAAATTAAGGCGTGAACCCAAAGGTGCAGACTTAAACAAAACCAGCGGAGAATGTCAAGGTAATTGATTTAACAAAAAGATCAGGCAAACCAAAATCCACTCAGGACAAGAATAAAGAATACAAAAGATAAGGCCAGCAAAAATCAACTATCCAAAAACCAAAATGGGAAAAACAAGGACTGGGCCAAAATACTCACAGTGAAACCAGGGATAAGAAAACTGCACACAGTGGGAATGATCCCACAAAGACAAAAGAAACACACAGACTTAAATAGAGGGGGAACTAAACAGACACAAGAAGACGCAATCACAAATCACAAAGGAGGGAAACATATAAGAAGTAAAGAGAACTATGACACACAAAGGAAGGCTACCAAAATAAAACAGGAACTCAGGATACAAAAGTAAAACAGGATCCTAACAGAAAATGACTCCCAAAACAACATATATCATTATTCCCAAGAGAGTACCTGTGACAGGTGTACTGGACCTTCATCGTCATGTTTTTAATGTTGTGAAATTTTTTGCGGTTTGTTTAGGTTTAGTTGAACCAGACCTACATCATACCAGACCTTTGTCTTCACGTAGTTAACACTGTGAAACAGCTGCAATTTGGTTTGGTTTAGACAACAAAACTACTTGGTTAGGTTAAGGAAAAGATCATGGTTTGGGTTAAAATAAGCATGTTACTGTTACGTACATGATGTAACTTAACAATGACGTT
Source organism: Chaetodon trifascialis (assembly GCF_039877785.1). NCBI lineage: Eukaryota > Metazoa > Chordata > Actinopteri > Chaetodontiformes > Chaetodontidae > Chaetodon > Chaetodon trifascialis. The sequence goes on from NC_092060.1 coordinate 5,198,611, forward strand.
CAGTTTCACAAAGGACATGGACATTTCACACTATTCCACTGATCTACAGGTGGTGCTCAAAGATATGCAGCAATGCTCCAGCAAAGGTGAGAAAGAAAAAGATCACTCACAAGTAAACATGGACATAAAACAATTCAGGATTTAAAATACTTCAAATTCAGCTTTGCATTTAAAGAATAAGGAAATGCATCTAACATGTTTATTACAGCTGAATGATGCACATAATGCATTTTGGTGAGTATCACTGAATGTAAACAAACTCTGTTTACAAGGAAACTTCACAGGGCACCTTAAAATAACTCTGGTCCATTAGAATCACATTAAAAGTCTGTCAACTCCTTGTAGACCCAATGTGTCATTGATATTGTGTGCTGGTAATGGACCCATGATGGGTTACAGATACTCAGGTGAGCAGTCGTCTTCACGTCTGCCTTTGTCCTATTTCTCTTTACATGTGTGATGATACATAGGCCAAGTCAGGAAAAAAGTGGCATCCATGTGGGCAGAACTGGAGCCCAAAATGGGTTATCTTGGTAATGGCTGCTTGATAATATGTTATTTTAAATAACACACGTGACACCGTCCTGTTAAATAATTCTATTAGATTGTCCCAGAAAGACCAACTAATTCAAAAAGTAACTGTAAGTGTGGGTTCAAACCTCATGCAGGATTCCCCCAACACAATGAAATGAAATTACGTGCTACTTTGTTTTCCAATGTAGCCTTTGTTCTTTGAGATAAGAAGAAAAGTGATCCAGAAACTTGCTCTGTGAAAGAAATGACGAGACTAAAGCTTAGAAAGGTCACTTTACTTCTAGAGGAGACAATACTATTGACCAAAAGAGTGAATGTTACTAATTCCCATATCAAGCAGCACAAACAAAACTGCTAATAGGTCATAAAAACCAGTATTAATCAATATAGGAAGTGGGAGGCTCAGAAAACAGCAGTGATGCAACAGATGAAGAGCTGTGGTGGTTTTCTTAGAGAGTAAAACCACCCTGCCACATCTGAGACATCTGTCACTTTCAGCTCACAAGTATAGTGTAGACAAGACCACTGGAGAGAAGTGTGATATCTTCAGATAAACTGTAACTCAGACCTCAGAATGCACACTTTCCTTGTGAGATTAAGTGTGTGTCTCTAATGGTTCAGTTTTCAGGTTATCTATTAAATCCCTGTGCACATAGACAGTAGCATATCTTTGTAGGATCCTTTATAAAAAACTGAACATGGAGATAGTAAAGGCATCATATCGTACAGGTGTCGCTGTAGCTGTTCTGTACGGGCCATAGACTGTATTTAAATCATGTGGACATAGTGTCCGTGATGTCCCTCACAGCTTTCTGAATAGCCATTGTGAAGCTCAGTGACAGTGGCTACATCAATACCAAACTCCCAGCTAATCCAAAAATTGGCAAAGAGGTGGAGTGCGGGCGACGCTGAGGCTGGTTGACTGAAGCCTGGGTGCTGAAACCTAATGACTAGCTGTCATTCAAAGCGACCACGCCCTTTAACTTTAAGCCTTGATATAACTTAAATGAGCGAGAGAGGACATTTTCTACCAGGCTGTAAACATGTTTATTTCTGAAAAGTTGGGCATTTTAATATGGGGGTCTATGGGGATAAATTCACTTTTGGAGCCAGCTTCATGTGGCCATTCAAGGCACTACATTTTCCAGCTGCTGGCCTCATTTTTCAAACCTGAAGGTTGCTGCTTGGTACAGACCCAGATATTTGCATATACTATTGGTGTAATCCCAGATAGATAGATAGATAGATAGATAGATAGATAGATAGATAGATAGATAGATAGATAGATAGATAGATAGATAGATAGATAGATAGATAGATAGATAACGTTAACGTTCTTTATGACCAGTGAACTTGTAGGTTTTTATAAGCTGTGGCCACTCCTAGTAACGTTAGAAAACTACAGGATCTGATTGTGAACCGGAAACAAAACAATATGCCCCACACACGTTTTTGGTCTTGCCTGCTTGCTAGAAAAGAGTAGGCTACCGGTTTGTGTGGATGTCAAGCGCAAAACGCCAAAATGGATGCGAACAAGATTCTGAATGGAAAGTTTAGTTTCATAAAGTTGCCAGATGGGTCGACTGACAAAACCAAAGTTATCTGTGTGTATTGTCGGTGTGAACTGAGTTATCACCGTAGCACATCCAGTCTGAAATACCACTTGATGGACAAGCACACGGCGAATGCGAATTCTCCGCCGCCTCCTTGTCAAAACCAGGCGACAATGGATGGCTTTCAACAGAGGCATATGGATACCACAACTAAGAACAAGCTTACTGCAGTCATAGCCAAGTAATGTTCATTGTTTCTGGAGAGAAATAAGAGGCTGGGTTGATAAGCCTCTACTCCTAGTTTACAATGATGTGCACTTTGTAACTTTATCTTGTATCACCCTGTTTTGATCCCTTAGAAAGGGTTGTTGAAGGGGCTTTTTTGTAACCAAGTATTTATTTTTTTGTCATCTGTTTATTGACAGTGTTAAATTGTGTGAGATTTGATTCATTCAAATGTGAATGACTGCTCAAAGTGAGAATGTTAGTGTGAAATATAACACTACACATTGTTTTCAATAAAAAACATTTGCACAAAGCAAGCCTATCCACTTTTCCATGTTGATAAGAGTATTAAAATGATAATTAATAGGACATAGAATAGATAAAAATGTGCGATTAATTTGTGATTAATCGCAAGTTAACTATGACATTCATGAGATTAATCACGATTAAATTTTTTCATCGATTGACAGCATATATATACACACACACACACACACACACACACACACACACACACACACACACACACACACACACAACAAAGGGCCAAAATGCATAGAGAAAAACTATATTTAAAAGATACCTGAATACATGTGAATTGATCAGCATGTGATGCACTCACGTCCATAAATCATGACATATTTCTCCTGCATCGTAGTATTATAGACTATTTCTTGGAGTTGTAATGCATTTCTGATTTATGCCAATGAAGGAACAGTACAGAGATTTTGCTTAGTTATATTAGTAGTGAGGCTAAAATGTAAAGTGTGTCCTGAGGGTGCACTTTACAAAAACTGTGGAGTCTTGAAAATCAAACAGGTTTCTCCATAGAGAATAGAGAATATGCTCAGTAAATGTTATGGCAGTATGACAGTCACACTTTTCATGCATGTAAGTAGAAATTTTGGCCTGATTATTGTCCAAATAAAGGTCACATGATCTCTAAAAACATCAGGACTCCACTTCTGGGGTCTATGAGGATTCACAGCTAATTTTATGGTCATTCATTTTTAGACAGTGTTGAGATAGAGATAGTGTTGTGTTATCTGAGTTTCTTACCATCCTAACATAACAGTTACCGTGTCATGGACCAAAGTGATGGTCAAGGTAAGATTTGACCTGATGGTGCTGCTGAAAGAAAGGTGGGGGGAATTTTATCACTGAGGCCAGTAACTGACTTGACATTTTCAGCTCACTGAGGTTAACCTCTCCTTCCAGCAAATGTAAAAATGTTATTACGAAATAAATACAAGTGAAGGAGAAATGAGTAATAAGCAAAATGTGATCTCTACTCCGACATAATTTAACCTCTTGCCCAGAGCCAGAAGATAAGATCAAAGTCACTTTCATCTCAGCGTGTCCAGTAAAGCAGACTGTGGTGATCTCAGTTGGTGTGGAAGCTGAGCCATAGTGTGTCTGCGAAACTGGGTCAGCAGGTGACGACACATCTAGAGGGAGACAACGGAGGGGGCAGCTGTGGCTCAGGAGGTAGAGCGGCCGTCCACTCATCAGAAGGTCATTGGTTTGATCTTCAGCTGTCTACATGTTGAAATATGCTTTGGACAAGATACTGAACCTTGAATTGGTGTGTGAGTGTGTGCAATGCTCTAGCCAGTGAATGGGTGAATGCAGACTTGTGTTGTAGAAAGTGCTTTAAGTGGTTGTCAGACTAGAACAGTGCTAAATAAATACAGTCCATTTACAAACACAAGTGGTAAGCGCATTTAAGTTTAACAAAGTTTAGCATGCCATTCCATTTTTTAAAAAGGGGGGGGGGGCTGGATAGAGAATGCTTCCTTTATTCCTGCTAGGATGTATAGGTAACGTCCACATGAATATACTGCACAGGTCGCTCTACCTATATCAAATGTTAAGTGGTAAATGGACTGTATTTACTGTATTTGTATAACACTTTTCCAGTCTGAAGACCACTCAAAGTGCTTTTAAAACTGAAGTCTGCATTCATCCGTTCACACACACATTCATACGGTAGCCAAGCTAAGCCACCTGCTCATTATGAGCGTTACACATTCACACACCAATGGCATAGCATCAGGGGCAGTTTTGGGGTTCAGTATCTTTTTTTTGTATGCCAGTATAAAAAACTGTAATGATAATATGATTTCACTGAGAATTAAAAAAAAGGTCTAAAAAATATGGTGTGGCTGCAGAAACATAAGACAACAAACCTGTGGTTCAGATCTTTCCAAACTCTGATTACTGATAAAACAATTTTAGTATGAATGTGAATATACATTTTACTCTTTAATCATATATTACAAATTAACAGTGGCATATGATGCTTCTAAACCTCCAAATACTATTATGTACAGTTGTAACTGTGGCACTGAAAGTTCCTTTAGCAAAAGCAAAAACTGAGATGTAACGTAAAATCAAAGACTACTGATTGGCCAAAATGCATAAAGTACAAAGACAAGAGTTTAGACGAAGTGATGTACTTACATATGCTAATATTTATGTTAAACTACCACTACCACCTCCCTGGACTTCTGATTTCTTCACTGGGACAAAGAAACAGTTGGTGGAATGAACATAATGTTATGTCATAATAGTTTATTTTCATCCTTATATTGTCTTTATTTTTTCAATTAAACATCCATCCATTTTCTATGCCGCCTATCCCTCTCGGGGGGCGGGGCTGGAGCCTATCCCAGCTGTCAACGGGCGAGGGTACACCCCTGGACCGGAAACTTCACGCAGAAAGGCCCCGCCCGGGGTTTGAACCAGCAACCTTCTTGCTGTGAGGCACACGCACTACCTGCTGCGCCACCGTGCAGCCCTCAATTAAACATGGATCATGGAATTCTACAACTTAAAAAAAATCAGATGAGCTAGCAAGCACACCTGGCCTCACCTAACTTATTTCCACATTTCTATTTGTTCTTAGATTTAAGCAAGATATAATAAGCAAATAAGTCTGCCTTAGAGATGTTTTAAGGTGGATTTTTCTACTTCACTATTGATACAGCTAGGCTAGCAGTTTCACCATTCTTACAGTCCTTTTGCTAAGCTAAGCTAACCATGTCCCAGACCTATTACAGCTCTGGCCACCCAGAGATAAAGCTGATGTGAGTTGTTTTGTTTGATTCCAGATGTATGTAAAATGTGCAATAAATGCAATGTAAATCATAAATGCTTGTTTATTGTACTTTTTGCCAGTTACAGATTATGGTTTGAGAAATATGATCATATTAGAAATGCAATTTTATAGATGAAAATGTTCAGCCATGATTATATAATGCATTATGAAACATAATCTGAAACATGGAATGAGTCAGCCACCTTAAGCTCCAAAGCAGAAAATGAGATTTATTTGAAATTACTCAGCAATTACAAGGTGAACATTAAAGCAACACATCTTTCATCATTTCTCTTTCCTTTTCCTTTTCCTTTCCTTGGCTCCTCTCACCTCCTCCCATCTTCTTCCTCTCTATTCCAGGAACTCACTTCTCAGACTCCCCTCGCTGTCTGAGAAGTTGATCAGTTCTTCCACCTCATCACACTCCTCATCCTCATCTTCCTCCTCAGCCTCCCGTGATGTCTGTGCCTCCCCCTCTCTTCCGCCCTTCCCTCCCAGCTCCAGGTAGCCCTTGGCAGTTGGATTAACCGCTTCACCGCCTTTTGGTCCACCTCCTGCTCCTCCTCCTCCTGCTCCACCCTCAGCTTTGCTTTTGACGGGCTGAACCATCAGGATGCTGTCATCCAAAATGGGGGTCCCTTCAGGGCTGACTCCCTCCCCTGCATGGCTGGCTCGGTCTGCTCTCAGGGTATGAGCGCTGGGATCTAGGGTGACAGTGGACTTGCTTGTGCAAAGACCCATGATCAGTGCCTTCTTGAACTGACTGGAAGCCCTTCAGAATAAGTCTGAAGTCTGTCAGGTGGCTTGGGTTTGTCAAATCAATTGTTTTGCAGTCAATCAGAATAAAATGAAACTATCCACAAGCAAGAATATAGAAGTTGATTCCTTGCTTGATTCGCAGTTCAAAGGCAGCGAGGCCTGTCACTTCAATTTTTCAGGCTGGCTGATCCAGAAGATTGACAAACTTGGACAGTCCTGGTGAAAATCCTTCATAAGCCTTATACCTTGATGACTGTTAAAGGTAAGTTAGCTGAAAAGCAAAAGAAATATGTTTCCAGGAATCTTCTTAAAGACTGGATTGCAGTTATCAAAGATAATTTGTGAATAAAAGTGAACCTCTTGTTAATCTTCTGCAAATCATTTCCGAGTCCCGAGGCCCATGGCCAGCAGAGATGCTCCCATCCGTACAGTCTGGCTGAATTTGCTCATCTGGTTTGAAGTGACCGTCCTAACTGAGCTGTCGGAGGTAGACTTCTCTTTCCATAGAATAGTCCACAGAATGGAATGGACAGAATGGGCTTTACCTCCGCTGCTGTCTGGAGTTCTGAATAGAGCCAAACCCATCTGGTATATCTGTTCTCGTCATCCTTTGAGCAAGCAATGAGCCACCCTATTGAAGTTGCTGAGTGGTCAACATCAGTAAGACTCCTGTGTGAAGCTCGGCAGATCTGCAAATATCAGATGAACTTGACTGCATGTGAAGTTACCCAAAGTGTGTCTGTAGCCAACATTACATGTCCTTCCTGTTTCCAACCTCTGCCTATGATTGTCTCTGGGTGCTTTGCCACATACGGTTTTAGCAGCCTGCATTGTTCTCTCTGTCTCAGCTGGTCATCTGAGGGTCCTTGATGTTAACCCACAGAGCACACAGACAGCGTCAGAAAAGGACAGTCTGTTTGTGACAGGTTGGCAAATTTTAATGGCCAACAGTGACAGCAAATCACATGAGTAGAGGACAGTCTAGTAGGCTTTGATGAAGATGCCATTTGTCATGACAAAACACTCCACTAAATATGCTGCACTGTCATTTGCTGCTAAAATAAGCTACACAAATAAGAGTTATTTCATTAACGTCACTGGATTGTCCAGGAACTGTGCTGCTATCTGCTTAAGTCAATTTCACTTTGTTTCATGTATGAAATCTTTGACACACTTCATAAAACACTGACAATATTTTACATAGAATCTATTTATCTGTCTACCCAAATGTAATACAGTACAGGCCAAAAGTTTGGACACACCTTCTCATTCAATGCGTTTTCTTTATTTTCATGACTATTTACATTGTAGATTCTCACTGAAGGCATCAAAACTATGAATGCACACATGTGGAGTTATGTACTTAACAAAAAGAAAAAATGAAAACATGTTTTATATTCTAGTTTCTTCAAAATAGCCCCCCTTTGCTCTGATTACTGCTTTGCACACTCTTGGCATTCTCTCGATGAGCTTCAAGAGGTAGTCACCTGAAATGGTTTTCCTACAGTCTTGAAGGAGTTCCCAGAGGTGTTTAGCACTTGTTGGCCCCTTTGCCTTCACTCTGCGGTCCAGCTCACCCCAAAACATCTCGATTGGGTTCAGGTCCAGTGACTGTGGAGGCCAGGTCATCTGCCGCAGCACTCCATCACTCTCCTTCTTGGTCAAATAGCCCTTACACAGCCTGGAGGTGTGTTTGGGGTCATTGTCCTGTTGTGAAAAATACGTAAATGATCGTCCAACTAAACGCAAACTGGATGGGATGGCATGTCGCTGCAGGAAGCTGTGGTAGCCATGCTGGTTCAGTGTGCCTTCAATTTTGAATAAATCCCCAACAGTGTCACCAGGAAAACACCCCCACACCATCACACCTCCTCCTCCATGTTTCACAGTGGGAACCAGGCATGTGGAATCCATCCGTTCACCTTTTCTGCGTCTCACAAAGACACGGCGGTTGGAACCAAAGATCTCAAATTTGGACTCATCAGACCAAAGCACAGATTTCCACTGGTCTAATGTCCATTCCTTGTGTTTCTTGGCCCAAACAAATCTCTTCTGCTTGTTGTCCTAGCAGCTATTTGACCATGAAGGCCTGATTCGCGCAGTCTCCTCTTAACAGTTGTTCTAGAGATGGGTTTGCTGCTAGAACTCTGTGTGGCATTTATCTGGTCTCTGATCTGAGCTGCTGTTAACCTATGATTTCTGAGGCTGGTGACTCGGATGAACTTATCCTCAGAACAGAGGTGACTCTTGGTCTTCCCTCCCTGGGTCGGTCCTCATGTGTGCCAGTTTCGTTGTAGCGCTTGATGGTTTTTGCGACTCCACTTGGGGACACATTTAAAGTTTTTGCAATTTTCCGGAATGACTGACCTTCATTTCTTAAAGCAATGATGGCCACTTGTTTTTCTTTAGCTAGCTGATTGGTTCTTGCCATAATATGAATTTTAACAGTTGTCCAATAGGGCTGTCGGCTGTGTATTAACCTGACTTCTGCACAACACAACTGATGGTCCCAACCCCATTGATAAAGCAAGAAATTCCACTAATTAACCCTGATAAGGCACACCTGTGAAGTGAAAACTATCTCAGGTGACTACCTCCAACTTTTGGCCTGTACTGTATATTCTTCATGCTGCTTTTTATTGATGAATATTTGATTTCACATTCACTGACACAGCCTGGTCATCTGTTGGCCAATCACTGTGAACATAGTGAGGAAGTTCAGTCATGAAACCTGATGTTATCTGTACCTTCTCTTAGCAAAGGAGTTCTCTTTGTGCTGCTGAGCTCCAAAAAAGAAATGTGAAAAGACAAAAAGAAAAGGCTTTGTTCAATTTAGACAGATATGCAATCTGTGGACAGCTGGACAAAGCTGAGAGGGCCAGAGACCATCTTTGAACAGAGGAAAGCAGTCCAATAACACCACAGACGACAGTTTGCACAGCTTTATGTTACTTGGACTCCAGTAAAATACAGTTTGTAGTGAGGATGAGTGAAGCCTTAGCCATCTCACAGAATTATTCATCAAAGTAAAAATGCACTCTTCAGACCCCAGTTTGTTTGAAAGCTCCTGAAGCTTGCATTGGCTGATTATTTTGTTTGTCTTGATTTGCGACCTGGCACATAGGTTGCGTGAGTGAAAGAGCCCTGTAACCCATCCAAAACTTGAGTCAATCTGAAAATTGAAAAAGTGATTTATGTCTCACCCCTGAAATGCTGACTAATTTAAAGGTGCAATGGGATTTATGTGGTCAGCAACAATATGATGGCTGAGATAGGCAGAGAGAAGCAGCTGGCTTGTCTTATCTTTGCTGTGACTGATAGGTCTGAACACAACAGCACAGTTTTCCACCACACTGTCTGTTTATGAAAGGGAAAATTCACGGTGTTCCACTGCATTTCCACAGTTTACTCAATGCCTCTCTTTATGAGAATGACTCTGTCACACAGAGCGATTGGGACTGTTAAGATCTTAGGTGTTTTTATGTCTTATCATTTTATAAGCATCTATAAATAAACTGTAATTACACAGAGAATTGTAAATGCCTTTCAGTCAAGGAGTTTTGGTTTTAGTGGCATAGCTGTGAGGTACAGTATGTTCCATGTTTACCCTGAGCCGCGTTTTTCCTTAATGCTATCTGAAACTACTGAAGGTGAAGTGAGCGTGAAGGAATGCAGCTTATCTTACTACCGGTGTTTCTGTGAGTGTATTGGGGCAACCACAGCAGCCTCTGTGTTGAGCTTGCAGTAAATCACGATGATGATGTGGAATCTGAGGATTCCCCTTTTCAATGCTAGGTAATCCAGCTGGGGGAGTTCCAGTGTGTGAGGGCACAGCTTTGAGACAAACCATTGATCAAAAACGTATGCAGTTTCTTTGATGTACGGAATATTATTAGATTTTTTTTTTCCAGTTTTTAGAATTCAGAATATAATTTATCAGTCATTTCCATCCTTCAACCCCAGGCTCTGACAACTACAACCACGTGATCCAATAAAAACTCATATCTATAGTCTATAGCACACACTGGATGCAATATACAGAAATAAAAAGTTGTTATGATACGTGCCCAGATGTGCCAACCCAGACTTAGATTCAGCAAGCAAATGCGATGAAATTGATGAGTTAACGCTCACTGGGCAGTCTACGCCAGTAGACTGTCGTACTTTAGTATTGCCTACGATGTGTACAACTGGAAACAAATGGTTTAAGGTCAAATCTCTCATTTTTAATTGAGGTTTCAAAAGTGATGGCAGACCGTTGCCAAAACGGTTGCCTTTTGTCGATTAACATTTCAACCAAAGTCATAGATGACTTGATCTCATCCACTGATATTTCCACCTTTATGCAGATGACACACAGATTTATCTAAGCTGTGACCCTGCAAACCACATTAAGAAAACTGCACACAGCACACAGCGCATTCACAGTGAATTATAATTCTCATCATAATAAATCATTATGTATTATGACTACACTCATAATGCTTTATGGTGCACTATATCAACGGTTCTGAATAACTATAAATTTAGCTTAGAATGACTTATAAATCCAAGGGTCTTATGAGTGCCCTTGACATAATGACTTCTGATGCAGCATAGATTCTTTTAAATGCATGCAAATGTGTTACCCTTTACTTAACACCAACAATGAAACATTACAATGAGGTATGCTGCATTACAAATACAACCATATGAACTTCACTTTACTTAAAGCATACATTGATAACTCATGATCGTACATGGAGTAATATAGCATCCTATGAGCCCTTACAACAGTCTATTGTTGAGGTGTGTGTATAGAGGGGTACAAGTAGTCAAAATGTATTATAAGCCCCATCAGTCAGTCTGTAGTTTATAACCTGTCAAGAGCACTCATAAGACCCTTGGATTTATGTCATTATAAGATAGATTTATAGTTATTCATAACTGTTGATATAGTGCACCATAAATCATTATGAGTGTAGTCATAATATATTATGATTTATTATGATGATCATTATAATTCACTATGAATGCGCTCATAATGCACTATAGATGTGGTCTTCATAGAAAGTGTTACCCTAGCTTTTTCATAACAGTTTTTACTGATTTATTTATGCTTCATTGTTCTAATTTAGTTTTATCTGTTGTATTTTTATGTTGTTTGAATTTGTTTTAGCGCAAAGCATCTCATGACTTTCTATTATAAAGTATATTATTTAGAGAATTTCTCCACTGGAGTACTTGCCTTCAAATTATTCAAGTCTTCAAAAGAACATTGTCTTTCTAATCAATGCTTTGTTGCATTGTTGTCACAACAATAACTCCCACAACCTAGGTGATGCACTAACTTGCTAGTAGAACCTGTAGAAAAGGCCTTCTCAAAGTCCAGACCTCGGTCCACATCTGGACCAAACTTTTAAGTCAATCCAGACCCAGCCCATATCGTCAACAGGCGGCCTGCAGGTCACATCCAGCCCGTCACATTCCCATCCAGCTTGCAGAACAGTAATGAATTCAGAAAATGTGTGCATCTAATGTTAGTCACCAGTGGAAGAGATCCAGCCTGTCCTGAGAGTTTTGGTTGATCAGCTTGTCAACCTGTGGCAACGAGCCAAGAAGTCCACAATTCATAGTTCATCCACTTTACGGATAGTCACAGAGAATTACAAAGCTTGTCTATTAGATGCAAGAGGCCTCACATGGGTTTATTTTTATTGGTCAGCTGTTGTATTGTCTTTTGTTGAGATAAGGACTCACACTGACATAGACTCATAAAAACATCATTAATTTTGTTTATGATGAACTGTGATCCTTGGACAAAAGGAGTTGAGGAACCCTAGTTCCACCTGAATAGACTACAATATGTCATTGTCTATTAAAAAAAAAAAAACAAAAAAAAAACATTCTATTGATCTGTATATTTTTAGTGATCCCATCCCCAGATGAATATGGTTTAATGTGACTTTCCCTCTCACTGACATCTTTGTCATTGATATCGAGTGCATGTTGTTGCTGCAGAGTTCACACATTAACATTACAACAGAGAATTTACTATTATTATCCATCCCGACTATCCCTTTTCGGGGTTGCAGGGGGGCTGGAGCCCATCCCAGTTGTCAACGGGCAAGAGGTGGGGTACACCCTGAACCAGTGGCCAGTCGATCGCAGGGCTACATATACACACAGACAACCATTCACGCTCACACTCACACCTACAGTGTAAGTGCAATTTTAGAGTCACCAATCAACCTAATGAGCATGTTTTTGGTCTGTGGGAGGCCCGAACTGGCGACCTTCTTGCTGTGAGGCATGCGCACTACCTGCTGCTCCACTGTGCCGCCCGAATTTACTATTATTATAGTTTTTTACAATTAATTTAGACAAGAAGCATGACTGCTACTTCAGAAGCTGACAGTGGAGAGCCATCTGTTCATATTTTAACACTTGAAACAACTCTGCAAAAAACAGAGAAGAAAATACAGAGAAGACCTTTGGAAGATAATCACACTATCTTGACCATCGATGGTCAAGATAGTTCGAGAGCCTTACTGATGTAACCTTTAAGTCATGGTTTAATAACAATGGGGCACTTGAAAGGTTTGCAAGTCACATTTTAACAGGTTTATCTCAAAGTGAGAGTGTGAGCCTGTCATAAGTATCCACACAATGCTTTAATATTATGGTAGTAAAAACAGTAATAATAGTAATAATCACACTTTGCAGTGTGATAGCACTGTGTCAGACAGTCCAGACCAGTGAGATGACCCACCATGAACATCTGGAAACAGAGTGACTTATCTCTTTCTTTGCAAATAAGTAATTATACTCTCACAATAACAAAATAATAACTAGCCCAATAATCCGTTTTTAACATATTCTCAATTGAAAAGGTACAAAGACAATATTTAATGTTTGACTTCATCAACCTCATTTATTTGTGTAAATATATGCTTATTCTGAATTTGATGCAGCAACATGTGTCAAACACATACAAGTTGGGACAGGAGCATCTAAAGACTGGGAAAGATGTGGAATGCTCCAAAAACACCTGTTTGGAACATTCCACAGGTAAACAGGTTGATTGGTAACAGGTGATAGTGATTGGGTATGAAAGAAACATCCTGGAAAGGTTCAGTTGTTCACAAACAAGGATAGGGAGAGGTAAACCACAGGAGATTACTACAAGGATGCAGGAACACTTTGTAAAACTGTTGGTGGCAAGCACAGTTCATTTACAAATGATTGCATTCTGTTTTTATTTATTTTTCATGGACACACCCTGGTTACAGGACTAAAACTCCATTTCCTAAAAAGTTGAGAAACTGTGTGAAATGTAATTAGAAACGTAACCATGACCATGTTTGCAAAACACTGGAAGCCCGTATTTAATTGAAAGTAGCACAAAGACAACATGTCAAATGTTGAAACACAAATGTCATTGTTTTAAGAAAATGATATCCTCATTTAGAATTTGATGCCACAGCACGTTTCAAAAAAGTTCATGGAACATCACACAATGAATTAGGTGAATTGACAACACGTTAGTAACATTGTTGGGCATAAAAAGAGCCTCCCAGAGAGGCTGAGTCTTTTTGAAGTAAAGATGTGGAGGGCTTCACCGCTCTGTGACAGACTGCACTGGTAAATGGTTCAACAATTTATGAATAATGTTTCTCAATGTAAAATTGATCATCAACATCATGTCATTAAAAGATTGAGAGGATCTGAAGACATCTCTGTACACAAGGGACAAGGCTGAAAACAAATACTGGATGGCTGTGATCTTCAGGCCCTCAGACAGCACTGCATTGAAAACAGACACGATTCTGTAGTGGACATCAATGCATGGGCTCAGGAAGAGTTCCAAAAACCATCGTCTGTGAACATAGAACATCGCTGCATCCACAAATCAAAGCTGAAACTCTACCATCACTCGACCAAACCGCATATAAACCAGTTCCAGAAATGCCCCCAACTTCTCTGGTTCTGAGCTCGTTTAAGATGGACTGAGGTGAAGTGGAAAACTGGCCTCTGGTCTGACGAGTCAAAATTTGAACTTCTTTTTGGAAATCATGGAAGCCGTGTTCCCCAGGCTAAAGAGGAGAGGGACCATCTGACTTGTTATCAGTGCACAGTTCAAAAGCCAGCATCCATGATGGTATGGGGGTGTACTGGTGAATGTGGTATGTATGAAGACACCATTAATGCTAAACGATATATACAGGTTTTGGAGCAAAATATTTCACCGAACAGTTGGTTATTTCAGCAACACAATGCCAAACCACATTCTGCGTGTATTCTAAACAGCATGATTCTGTAGTACTGGCCTGCCTGCAGTCCCAAAATGTAAAACACGACAAAGGAGACCGTGAACTGTTGAGCAGCTGAAATCGTACATCAGGCAAGAACAGGAAAACATTCCACTTTGAAAATGACAGCAAGTGGTCTCCTCAGTACCCAGAAGCTTACAGAGTTTTGTTGGTGATACAACAGAGTGGTAAACATGACCCTGTCCCAACTTTCTTGAAAGATGTTGCTGGCATCAAATTCTAAATGAGGACATAACTTTCAAAAACTGTTCTCAGTTTCAACATTTAATATGTTTTTGTATATTTGTGCTATTTTTATGTATTTCATTTATTTATGGGGTTTCAATTTTGTGTTTGTTAAAGATGTAACAGTATTGATATGTTTTTATGAGTTAAAGCACACATGAATCTCAGAAATCAGTGTCACCAGCAACATGAGAAAGGTTCATGTTTTCTGTTGGATTCCAGAGGATATATCACATTACAGTCTGTCTCACCTGGTGTTACAAGGATAATATTAGCTTCTCCAACAGGCTAAAATCACCTGCATGTGTTAAAGAGCAGGTTATATTTTTCAGGGAATTTACCATCCCCCTTCTACAGCTGCCTCAGCTGTTTGATGGTCATACACGACATTACAATAAATACCCATTAGTTAGAATACATACAGTAATGAATTGATGAATGAATTATTAATTACTGGTAAAATAAATAACCTGAATCAACTGTCCTCTGTCCATGATGACTTAGCTGTCACCAAACAATCGATGTCTCTTCATTTCCTCCACCTAAACCCCTACTAAACAGAAATTCTTCCAATAGGTCCTGATAACTTTTCCTCTGCTGCTAGGAACCATTGTATCATCTCTGATCAGGATATGACTTGTGACCAGCATGTTATAAGCTTGTCCAGTCCTGTTTTCAGCTAAAAAATAAAATAAAACTTAGATGTATGTTATCTTCTACAGATCATGAACTATTGATCCACACTTTCATTTTCTCCCATATTGATTATTGTAATTCCCTCTAAACGTGTCTCAATCAAGCAGCTCTAAACTGTTTACAGTTGGTTCAGAAAGCAGATTAGTAACTAGCCAACAGTCCCACATTGCCCCTGTTCTTGCTTCCCTCCACTGGCTTCCTGTAAAATTCAGAATAAATTGCACAATCCTGTTGATCACCTATAAGGCTCTGCATGACTTTGCCACCAGTTACATTTCTGATCTCCTTGTTCCATATTCCTCTGCTCAGCCACTCTGATCCTCTAATCTCAGCCTTTTATCCATCTCCACCTCCAACTGTAACGAAAAGTGATCATGCCTTTGCTGTTTTGGCCCCAGCCCTCTGGAATCATTTTCCCCATCTATCCCCATGAGTCTGTCTCTCATTGTGCTGTGTTCTATATTGTAAGCTATTTTTATCTTATTTATTTATACTTATCTTTTGTTTCATTTGTGTCTTGTTGTGTGTGTAAAACTGTGTTTTAAAGGTGCTTTATAAATAAAGTTTTACTTACTTACTTACTTACTTACAGTGTAAGATACAGTAGCTTATTCTATTTAAGTTCTTGCATTGCTTCCCCATATTACCTAACAAGTTCCCTTATGCCTGCATGTGTGTGTCAGTACATCCTGTACTGGTACACCGTTCACCACCACCAATCATACTATAGATGTTGTTTGCCATCCTCTAAAGTGTTGCCCATTTTATTTAAGTGAGAGAGATAACAGAAAGTTTCCCAACAAGGTAAACTTGTTTCACTTGTGTCGTCAGCAATAGATTTTCCTTTTCTCTATCCATACCTCCAACCATGTGGTCTTCTTCCAGTTTGATGTGTCCCACCGCCCTGCATGTTTTAGACGTTTCCCTCCTCCAGCACACCTGATTCAAATGATCGGCTCGTCATCAAGCTCTGCAGTGGCCTGATAACGAGCCGCTCATTTGAATCAGGTGTGTTGGAGCAGGAACCATCTAAAACATGCAGGGCAGTGGGGCCCGAGGACCAGAATTGAGAAACACTGCTCTAGAGTACACGTTGAGGTTTCCAGGAAGCATCCAAATCAGACACCTGAACCAGGCTGGATGTTTTCAGCACAAAGGAGCAGCAGTTCTACCCAAAGTGTCTTCTGGATGTCTGAGCTCCTCATTCTTGTTTTGAATGGGCTGGTACTTTGAGAGCTTCACCTGCAGGCTCAGCTCCTTCTTCACAACAACAGGCGGGTCCACGCGTCAATCTCCCGCTCCATCTCACCCTCACTTATGAACAAGACCCCAAACTGTCTGGTGAGCACGTATGCAATTGCATATGAATACCACAATCATTGGATGCCACTGCCATCCATCAATCCATGATTTTGTGTTGGATTCACAGTTAAATGAACATTCAGTGTATAAATTGTGTCACTAAATATGAAAAATCAGATGTTGAACCTAAATGCAGACAGACGTGAAGGCAGGGTTTCCTCAGTGGAAACACTGCGGAAACGCTCTGTGGAGCTGAGGGGAACTGCAGAATCAAGTGGGTTCAACATTATCAACAGTCCTTTTCACATTACAGTCTCTTGATCAGTTTTTAGTTTAAACATATTGATTGGTACAAGTTTTAACATGCATACATTGTCCTCAATTTGTTCTTGTGTGCGCCAAATTGTGGCTGTCATAGAGGAAAATGTAAATACAAAAACACAGGGAACATCCTAAAATAGAGCTAACTGGCTATTAGCTACATCTGACTCCACCTCGAACCCAGAGAGCATCCCGTGTTCTCCTTACTCTCCTGTGAGCATGGCTTTTAACATTATATTGATATCATGACTAAAATGTTTCTCGACCTGATTTTATTAAGGATTGACATTGTATGGACAGACATTTGCACAAAAAAAACAAACATAATATAAATAAAATTATGTGATGTAAACTACCTCTACATGCTAAGAATGTCAGAAAAACAATGGAGCAGATGTTGCTGTATGTATGTATGTATGTATGTATGTATGTATGTATGTATGTATGTATGTATGTATGTATGTGTGTGTGTATGTATGTGTGTATGACTGTGCCTTGGATGCCCTTATGCAACATAAAGAGTGGTGTGACGACATCATGCTTACAATATGCTTGGACAAAAGATCACAAGCTTAAACCTCTTCATCTTAAATCCTTTAAGAGGGCATAGTTCATTATGATCATAACCACCCTTATATCAGATGAAAAGTCCACATATGTACATATCAGCTCTGACCAGCACCACTGAGGTGAACAGAAACATCGTCTTTAGAGATCAAAAATCCCATAAGTATGTGCAGCGTAGTAGGAACTGACTGCGATGCTATCTCTATATCAGCAAGAACTTCTAATAACAAAACATCTTTGTGTGATTCACAATGTGAAAGCACTTTCATCCAAGAAGATCAGTTTCTGAAAAAGCGTTTATCATTGTGATCTAAAAACTTACACATTTTTGATAAAAGGGCTTCATTGGGGCCAGAATAGCTTTAAAATGACACTTCATCACAAATGAGTCTGCTGTTTTTGTGTGCTCAGGCAATCGCAGTGTGGATAAGTTCAGTCATTTTATGTGTGGGGTTCTTACCATACCAGTGACCATACCTAATACTGAAAAAAATTATTGCTCAAAATAATGACAAATATGCTTAATTGCTGTCTTTGAGAAGATGAAAGAAACTGGATATCTTAAACTGGATATGTTAAGTTGCACGGAGGTACGGTGGTAACACTGTCACCTCACAGCTAGAAGGTCCCGGGTTCGATTCCCACTGTGGGTGCCGGGAGCGTGTCCTCCACCATGCCTTCGTTGCCTGCTGCTCAAGGAAAAAGGGGCCTTTCTGTGTGGAGTTTGCATGTTCTCCCCGTGTTCACCTGGGGTATCCTCCATGGGGTATCCACTGTCTGCTGGCAGCCCACCGCTCCTGGTCTGCCGTGGAGGAAGGACTACCAGGATGGGTCAAATGCGGAGAAAATAATTTCACTAAGCATGCCATGTGTGCAGTCTCCCCCCTGTAGCATGTGTTTGCTGTAATTAATAAAGTATATCTTAAATCTTAAGTCTTACAGGGGAACTCCACTGACTTCACACGCAAAATTGTGTCTCCTTGTGTTTGGGAGCTCTACTACATATGTAAAAAGCTGTACGAAGCCTTTGTGTGAGGGAACTGTGTGAAGTCTGATAAATGTCCTCAAGTAGTGTCACTTTTTTCAATGGAGGTTGGGCCTGAAGACTTCATGTTAGAAAATGAAAAAATGAAAATAAGTCTGCTGGTGTGGAGATGGTTAGAAATTAGCATAGCAGACCTCTGTAGCCTGCTCCTCAAATCTGCAAGCTAACACCTGCAGACTCCATACTGAACTGAACCTGTACTGAGCACACAGATGTGAAAGTGGTATTGATCTTCTCTCACTGTCAGAAAGAGAGCAAATAAGGGTAAATGATGAATTATTCCTTTAAAGGGTCAGTATAGTGAATGCACATGGTGAGTGTTTGTAGATGAGTTGCTCTTCTCTTACATCTACCTCTTGATTTATCCTGATCAGACACTTCATTCATTGCCTTGTGCAGCTTTACATAGCCAGCACTGTACATGTAATCAGCAAGACAGCAATTGCAGATGTTGTCCTGCAACCAAGAGCTCCATTCTGGCAGGTGCATTGAGTCCAGATGTGTGAACCTCTGTCCTGTATGTCTTGTTGTCTATTTCCAATTCTGTCCCTCCTCCTTCCTCCTGCTTCCTCCTTTTCTCTTTCCTTCCTCAGTTGATCCCTGAGCTCCTGTCTTCCTACAGGTGGAGACAGAGACAAGGAGAGGTCATCTGCCACAGGGGAGAATGAAGAGGAATCAGAGCAGTCCAGCCAGTCTGCAGCAGAGGACCGTGGGTATCCGTCCTGCAATGAGGAGCCTGGAAATGTAAACTTCCAGTAGGAGTCTCCTCTGAAGAGATAGATGGAGCCTGGAGAAGACGGAGAGAACTTTTCAAAGCCAGCAACTTGCATATTTGTAGATCTTTTGCAGGTCTCTATAACTTGGTTTGTGAGACAGTTAGTATCAGCTACAGGTAGTAACAATAATCCCTTAATCTGTTTTTTTTTTAGCCTTCTGGCTCACTAGCCAGTCCTGATTTGTGATAGCATAGCATCCTACTGATGACTTTCACAGGTTATCTCGTTTATATGTATATCTCATCATTCCTTAAAAATAACGCCTCATCCTCAGTCAGAAGGTTGTGCAAGAGGTAATGTTCTCAGGTGAGATGACAGGTTATTTTTCCTTCATCAAAATGTATAAAGATGTAATGGAAAGATTTGTTCTCTTTCATATGTACCTATCGCTCTTCAACTGATTGACAGGTCTGTTAATACTGTTACACTGGGCCTATTCTCACTTTTAGTGAGCCATGCATATTGTTGCCACCAGTTGGCAGTACAACCACATTATCAGATTGTGTTCAGTTACTCCACATCTTTTTTTTCCACCTGTAATTCCTGTAAACAGCAGCATAAAATAAACAGTATAAGCCAGGGCGTTGTTTCAGTTGTAAACTTGCACTATGTATGTGAATTTAGCTGAAATTTATGGCCAAGAATTAAGGCTTTCGCTAAAGCTCTCAGCCTTAAATAATCTCACCTAATTAACTCTTGCATTCACAAACTGAACCCTTGTCAAAGTGAGAACCAACAGAATGCTCTCACCTTGGAGGATTTTCTTCATCTTTTTATGCTGTACAGGACATGTGGTCATTATAAGGAAGCTGAATCTCACATGACAAATACAAACATGATTCCTGTCCTCACCATCACTGTCTCTGGTGATGCCACTGACACCCTCTCTAAGCAGCTGAGTCCAAGTGTCTTCTTCTTTCTCTTCCTCAGCACCTCCCACCTTGCCCCACACGGGGCCCTCCTCTGGGTCCCAGACCAGGCCCCACCTCCCTGCTGCTGCCTCGAGCTCTTCCTCTTCCTCCTCCTCATCTGTTCCAGCTAAACTCATCCCCATTCTAAGGACAGACAGGGGCTGAGGGTAGCCTTCCTGCAGGGACAGATCTCTGAACAGCCAGAACTGGGAACCTGCAGCAAGATAAGACCTGGAGATGTTAGTTGGTCAGTTTCCCAATTCAGTCCACATTTAGCAAAAAAATTGCTTTGTTTTGTCTGCTTTGAGCCCATATGTAATTTAGTCTCCTTTTATGTCTATTTTCATCTATTCTCATTCTTCTGTTTACATTTATTGATTCATGTCTTTAATGAGGGAGTCTCAAATCTCTAAACTGAAGCTCCAAATGATTGTATATGATGTCAACACAGTTCACATTCATACTGTATTGACATTATTGGAATATACCACTAATAAAGATGATGGCATGATCTGACTGTCTCTCCAGCACAGCGTGAAGAGGACGTAGGTCAGTTGGTAGACCCCTCCACAGCCTCCTGACAGAAGCACCGTGACCGGACACCAAGCCACCGCCGTTGACTCGCCACATCGTCAGACCTGGAGGTATGACACATACAAGATGGAGAAGATAAGGAATGGTTAAGCACCACTGACCATTTTCTGATCTGACATGCCTAATTGAGTTTCTGGTGTCTCAGACCTTTGAAGAAGAAGGTTTCTCCTCGGATCCTTGCCACAGCATCAAAACTGGTGTTACAGCGATTTATGAAGGGACTGAAGTGAGAAAACACAGAAGGAGACTTAGCTAGTCATAGAGTTTCATGTAGGATAAAATCAAAGACAGTATTTAATAAATAATACTATCTCATGCAGTGCTTCCTCAGTAAAAACTGAGTAAATAAATCAATCATTTCCATGGCAAACATGAGTCATTGATGAGATGAAACTGACTTAAAAAAAAGAGGTGATAATCACATGATAGCAACAGATGGTAGGAAAAAACAGATCACCATTTGGACCCACTTCAAAAGTGAGTGCGTCATAATGTTATTGTCGGGAAAGAGGCCCTGTAGCTACAAATTAGCTGGGAAGAAAACCTGTAAATGTCTCAAGGCGTACCATGAAATAGCTGGGGTAGTGTGACGGATAAGATGCTTAATAATGTTAGAATACTTTTTAATTTTGTTAACATAAGCCAACAAAGTTACAAAAGGCAGTGGTGTAGCATTGTGTACTGTATTATTGGCAAATTGCTTGCATGAGGAAGCTGAACTTGAAAGCAAGTAGCCCGGCTGTCTAAATTGGATAACCTCTTGCTTGAGAAAAGTTTGTGTCATTTGGACTGTTTGACATGCTATCCATGCTAAGGTGCACAGTATGAGTGCTACACACATTTGATAAGTTTATCGTCGTTTCTGATAACTTATCTTTTGATGAGGGAAATGCCAACAGCTTTAGTTACCCATCAAAGAGGAAGAAGGTGAGGCTAATTAAATATGACTCAAACTAACATGGACTTTTGACATCAGGGCTAAGACTAAACCTGAAAATAGCTGTAAACAATTTTGTACTGATGTGTTTGGCATTTGTTAAGAGATCGTGTGGCTCCACCCTGAAGATAAAATAGATTATATCTGAATCTTAACTTGTCAGTCATACCCATGTTTGTGATGATGGTGGTGGCTTCTGTGGCGCAACTGAGGCTCTGGAGCAAGGCGAGGAGCATCAGTGGCCACTAGCTGGTTCCTTTTACCTAAATCAAAAATAACATTTAAACCTAATGACAATAAAAGCGGTTAATGACTCTCCAGCTATAAAAGACAAAGTAGATGTGACGGCACAGTCAGATCGTAAAAATATACAGTCACGGATCATCGGGCTCATGAAATGGTACAGTGGGACGCTCAGATGAGACTGCAGACATAACCACAAACAGTTGTGGTTGATTCTTATTGACAACAGTTGCCAAGACCTCCAGCTCTGAAGTATATGCAATGTGCACTGTTTTTTATCCTTTGTAATGCTATAATTATTTCATGATTTCTCCAAACGTCCTATATTTTTCAGTGATCAGTGGATTAGAAGGATTCATAGATTCTGATGTCCTAATCATTCATAATGACACAATCTCAAGATTGCACATTCATTTGGTCACAGTACTGTTGACAACAGCCACTTTTATATGTGAGTGCCAAAATACTTGGCAGAAATCATCTTATGTGTCTACAGATTATTGATGACCAACAGGATCAATTTGTACATATTTATTACAGTTTAGCCAAAGATCGTGAGTTAATGATTATATTATGACAAGAAAACAAAGTTTGTAGTGTTTCTGAGGTAATGGTGGGATCATGAGAGGGGGAAAAAGATCACAAAACAGCTGTTCCTTGATTAACAGAAAGTAAAGTCTGTTATGTTGGGATGACGATACAGTTAAACAAAACTTAACAAGACTCAGAGTCTGCAGCTCTGTGAGGCTATACTGAGTGTGTGACTTGAGCTAAATGCTAACATCAGCATGCGAACATGTTCACAATGACAATGCCAACATGCTGATGTTTAGTAGGTAGAATGTTTACCATGTACAACATCTTCACCATAGTACTGGACAACTTAAAAATGTGACCTGATGATGGCACAAGATGAAAGGTTAAGGGATCATCAGCTTGTGGTGGCACTGAACAAAAAGTTTGGGGATCTCCAAAATCCTTACTGGTCATCCTCTGGGAACTATGAATGTCTGTACAAAAAGTTGGTGCCATTCCATTCGGTAGATGTTAAGATATTTCACTGGATAAGTGAAAAATTTTGACCTGCTGCTATGCTGCTGTCAATAAAAAGTCAGGGATGGGCCATGAAAATAATTCAGGGTATCACTCAAAGTCAGTGTGATTTATCCTCTGGTGACCATGAATATCTGTACAAGACTTCATGGCAATACATCGAATAGCCATTGCGATATTTTTGTCTGGACCAAAGTGGTGGACCAATGGTCCAATAATTACACTCAGTGTCAGCTTCCATAAAGAAGAGCAACTGTGACAAAACACCCTCCAGAAACTGCAACTTGGCCCTGAAGCCAAGTAGGAGTATGTATTAAAATTAACAAATCAGCTGCATGGCCCTTGTGCTGCTGTGACTTTTGAACAGCGGTTTGCATTTCCAAGTCCACAGCTGTCTGTCTGGAGAGCTGTTGATGGGCTGGAGGAAGCATGCATCACATTATGGACAGGCAAAATGAATGAATTATTAACAATGAGTCTTGTTAAATAAAAATGCAGTCACACATTTGATTGCAGATTTCCTGGTTTTCCCCTTTGATTCTTTACAATACAAGGCTTTCACATGAGCATCTGAGCTAATGAAACTGACAACAAATGGCACTTTATATCTGTATTTCCTCAACAACACACCAGAAGTCAGTCCATGCAACTGGTTCACAGCTGTCCTCATTTATTCACAAAAGCTCCACTGTTATGTCTTTTGTGTGAAGATGTTAAGTCATAATAATGAAGCAAACCTGCAATCACTGATCATGTACTGCACATGCACATGGACATGCACATACAGACAAAAGAACAGATACACACAGACAATCATACCCACATGCTCATAAAGACTGCATGCACTCAGACTCATGGACCTTATGCACATACACATACACACATATTTATTACACGTTTGATTTAACTAATGGACTCTTGGTAATGATGATATGACTCTTTTAAGTAGAAAAGCCAAACCAGGGATTAACCATGTTATTTGCATTGTCCCTGACAAGTAAACTCATAAAAGGAGTCTTCTATCTGTGATGATTTTATAATCTATGGTTTGCTTCTTGAACTATATGCATCCTTACATTCCAACAAGGATTAACCCTCATGTAACCAAAACAGATTCCAGCCTAAATTCTCATGAGAGACATTCTGACACACAGGTGGGAGAAAGGGCTGTGTACCGTAGAGCTGGGTGATGTGCTCCAGATCTTGGGGTCCCAAGCTGTACTGGAGAGGGTCTCCAGCAGGACCCTGGTAGTACGGCCTCATCACTGAGTGGCGGGATGAGGAGTGAGCAAGGCCCAGTGCATGGCCAAACTCATGGACAAGCACAGTGAATAGATCAGTGCCTTCAGAGGCTGGGAAGGAAGAAGAGGGACAGGGAGAAGGACAGAGAGCTGATCAGAAGGCACAGTGGTGTCTGATATCCACATTTATCTTTTATTTTTGGTAGGGGTGATTGTGATGGGGGGCAATGTCTGATTTGACCTGAAGCCTTGCAAGCAGCCTCTAAAGCATGCAATGTTCATTTCACATAACAGAGCTGTTGGACAAACCACACAATCACACTCATTGTTGCCTGAACTTGAGTAATTAAACAGAGGCAAACACTCTGAGTTGTGATAATGTGGCATAAATATGCTACTTTCACTATGACTAAGTAAAAGATTTTCAATTGGATAAGCTCAAAGCATGAAGTCAAGAAATTAAATTAAACCTCCTCGCTCAAAATTGTGTTGCCTTAGAATTTTCCCAATGTTTATTATATCATCATTATTATTATTTTTTACAGTAATTTTTATGTTATTTATTATTTGCTGTGTATAGTTAGACAAGAACATCATTTCTGCAAAACCCTGCGTTACATTCAATGACAGTATTTTCTATGTCCAATGGCAACGTTATTTGATGATAATTTCCTCAAAATAGTAAATATGGTATGGCTTGAAAGTACGTGCACAACTAACACGCTCAACCTCCAAACCCTTAATTCCAACTCGCCATAAAGAGTACACAACTCCCTGCACTGTCACTGAACACTGATATGATCATAATGCCTCTAGGAAACTGGAGTGAATGATTAAATGAAGAACAGAGATCATGTAGCCATTATTAGATATTTTCTGTACAAATCAGAAATATGTCCTGAGGACAATAGAGAGATTGCCAAGGAGTCACCAAAATCAGTAGGATTTATCCTCTGGGGACCATGACATAGCAAATGTTATGAAAATCCTGGGATACCTTGCATTGGACCTGAAAGATTGGACAGTAGAGGTATTGCTGTTGTGAGACATGATACAGAATCAGGGAGGTCAGTTATAGAAGGATTTGTTGAAAATGTTTCAATGTTCATTTTTTTTCATTGCTAATAAATCTAATGAAAATAAAAGTGCATGACATCCATCCCATCAGATGTGGAAACAATTACCAGCAGAATGTGTTTAGAGCTTGGAGGTCACTGTTCACTAAACATGTAATAATATTAGATGATGAACTGTACAGATGTTTTCTTAACGTCGTTCCACCTGGCTGTCTGAATGTCCACTCCTCCTCTGCATCCAAATGAACTCCTCCTGCCCGTGCAGGGTCTGATGGGAAAAAAGCGTGGCCGACTGCACCGCCTGCCCCATCAAAGGGATAGCCATCACCGTGGTAACCATGGAGGAAGTCTATCTGTAGGTCAGCTGCCTCTGGACTGCCAACCTGAAGACAGAGGGAAATAGAATAGAGGCATGATGGTGACAAGTATGTGCAGTAAACCATGGCTTTCTACAAGACCTGTAGGACATTCATACTCTATCCCTTATGCCATTAATGCAGCATCAAACAAATGTACCAACCTCATGGAACTCCAGGGGTGTTGGTTCTGCCCACACTCTTAAAGCATAAAAGACCAGTGAGCGTATCATTTCCCGCGACAGATGTGAAGAGGAGGGGTATGAACGCAATCTACAAATATAACAGAGTGTTTGTGTTACACAATTAAATCCATTTCACATACAATTACAATGCAGTCCTGAGATCCCTCCCCCAGCATCTTAACACCCATTCACACCTTGACCCTAATGACTCACATGATGGTTTTGTGGTCAACAACTTACATGTGACCTCAATGACTCTCAAGGTGTGAACAGTCCTGCAAGAGGATAAATGCCTGTGACTCCCCGCCAGTCAATTAGAACTGAAGAGGTCTCTTCGCTTCTCGAAATGTCTTCTAGAACCTCAAGTTGCCTTTTAAAGTACTCAGAAGAAAACCTTTTTGGGGCAACTAAGCCTAAATTCAACATTCTAATTAAAATAATTTCACCCAACCTCCAGTTAATGTTCCTGCGTGCCCACATGGAGATAGCCCTCCTCCTCCTTCTCTTCATGTTTCTCCCTTCTTGATTGGCTGGTGATTTGGATGGTTCATCCTGGTCAGGTAAAGAGCAGCGTGGACTGTTTATCAGCGCGGTTGTCTCCTCATCTGAACACATCAAGGCATGGAAAAACCAGAGGAGAGTCAAGAAGTCACATATAGAATACCAGATTCAAGAGGGAGGAGCTTAAACATCAACTAGTTGGGTCTGACAGCAAAGCATACAGCTTTTCACTGCCACCGTCTGTAATCCCCACCTATAAGTCCAGTGTCTTTGAGGCCTGCAAACCTCTGCATGGCTCTGACAGCGTTTGTGACAGCTGTCCATGCCTGTAGCTGACCAGTGGAGGGGTCCGAGGGTGGGAGGTAGCCATACTTCGTGAGCCAATCCTATGAGCAGAGAAGAGCAGATAGTCATTTTCAAGAGGGTCTTCAAAAATGTCAGTCCTGCATGTAAACTGAGTAGAAAGTAGAGTAAATCCAGCATTACCTGGTAACCATGAGGAAACATATATTGAAAATGTCTGCACTGTTCTGTTCACTGCAAATACAAACTGTAGTTTATGTTTAAGCAACTCAAAGCACAGTTCCAAAACAATCATGGTCCTGAATCCATTCTGGGATAGATGGCTGAGCGTACAAAACACAGGTCTGAACGTAAGTACGTAAGTTACGTAATGGAGGAAAGTACTTATATGAATCCAGACCATGATCTTTTCCTGAATCTAATCAAGTACTTAGCCAAACTGCTTTCCAATGATCATATATTTTGTTTTGTGAACGATCATACAGTATGTGTCGTTGAGGTATGAGGAGGTGTTGACAATGAGAGGAGGCTTATATTATGCCCAACCACAAGTACATACCACAAGCAAGTTGTACTTACATCATCAGGTGAGTTGGAATATCTGAGACCCAAACTCAAAATCCAGACTCAAAATCCTGTAAATAGTCACCCTCTTTACATTTTGTTGCTTGTGCTAGTGCTAATTAGCATAGATCAAGTATATTTAGGCTTGTCCTCTTTAAATGATTTGATATAAATAAGCTCAGCGTCAGATGTGCACACTGATTCACACTGATTCATTTCAGAATTTGCATTCCTTTTCCCTCATAAATGTTAATGCTGTTTATTTTACCACCAGTTGGGCGCTCTCATCTTCAGTGGGTGTCACTGGTGCAGAGGACGGGGTGGGGGTTACATCAGCTGAGGAGGCTGTTTGCATCCATCCGTTGCTCAGGCACAGATAAACAATCCACATCTTCATCTTGGCTGCATGTTTTTGCATGAGATATTCACTCAAGAGAAATCTTCATTGCCGCTTGCAAATCCATTGAAGTCAGAGATGACTTTCTATCCCTGGAGTGAAATTTAAAAAATAAAATACCCTGACATTTGAAAATTAACAGAAAAGATTGCAACAGACTACTGACAGACTACAGCAATAAAAGAGTCTAAAAATGGAAAATGTAGTACTGACTGATTTTAACCATGACCAAATCCTTTCCAAGTAGTGTTTCAGTGGTTATTGCACACTAGCAGAATGGCAATGTCAGTCAGTTAGTAGCTGGGTTCACCACCTCAGTCCAAACTCATATATTTCAATATCTATTGAATGGACTGCCATGGAATTCTGTACTGATTTAGACTTTGGTGATATACTGACTTTTCATCTAGTGCAACAATTAAATCAAATTTCAGTTTGTCTAATACTTTGGTTTACAACCAAAGATGTACAGTTAAATAGTCAGCATAGAATAGAAAATATTGTGGCCTTATGTCCTATAGGATGAAGAGGGACTGCAATAAATTATTCAAATATTTACTCTCTTTTAGCTCTATTTTTGTTCTCCACCAGCTCCTGAGAAAAATATTTGGCTGTTAAGCTGCCAAATGCTCCAGTATGTTCACCAGCTGGTCTCTAAGTGTGTCTGTCTGCTGGTTGGTGCTCAGCAGATAGTGTACAGTCGGTTTTTAGAGCTTCCTCTCTGAAAACTGCTGCCTGCTGTGGCCAAAAACAACACTTTGAGAGTGGTGAGAGTGAACCAAAACAGAAAAGTTGTGGGCCAGACAACTGTGGGTTAACAATGAGCTGAAATTCCATATAAGGCTCCAGAAAACTGAGGAGAGCTGCAGATTCAGGAGATAATTATTTGTGATAGATTGTTAAAATATTGATTACAGTCAAACTGAACCGAATCTTACCGTAGAGGTGGCACATTTCGTAACACCACTGCAAGCTCTCTTAAAAATGTATGTTTTACTGCCTTACAAGTGCAACATTTCAAGCCCCAAATCTGGCCCGAAAATCATTTCTACCCAAATCCTCTCTGGATTTCTGTAAATTCCATTTAACATCCGTCCATCAGTGTCACTAACCCTCTGACACCAAAACACCCGCTGACTCTCCACCATCACCCAATAATACACAGTTTTAACATGTGCAGTCATCACCCAGCGTCACTGTCAACATAAACACCTGCACATTGTAAATTTCATTGTATACATTATTACCTCATCATTCTTTGTCTATATTATTTTTGCACTACTTAACTTATTGTTCAGTCTTTTGGTTTTCTTTTCTTTTTGTCCTTGTTGAGCTGTATGTTCTTTTTTTTATGCAAGTGCAATGAGTGCAATGTTTAGTCAAAATCCTTGTTTGTACACACATAAAGCTGAGGCTGATTCTGATTCTAATTACAAAAAAAATCCTGAATATAGCAGATGCAATTCTAATCAACAATGTGTTCACTGACATTAGCCAAGAAAGAATGCACCAATGAATTTAATGAATGCCTTTAACCTGCTTTGGCTTTTGCTCAAATTATTCCTGACATGACTGAATTCTCTCATTGTAGGATCAGTAAACACACCATGACATCCAATGTCACAACAGCATGAATGAGTTAAAGCGTCAGTGAATGAAGGTGACGGGAAACATCCAAACTGTATTCCCACTGGGGAGACAACATACCAGATGCAATCAGAAGATGGAGGGAAATTACCATGAAATACAGAGGGGAGGGTACCACTGACTGCTGTACAGGACACTGGTGGATGTGAGTGTGTGTGTCCATGTCAGTCAGAAGATGCTTCATTTAATTAAGTTAGAGGGTATACCATTTCACTTAAGGCATGGGGGCAGAGAAGACAGAGTGAAAGGGAGAGATGAATGGATGAGGAGAACAGTGTTAAAGTAATGAGATTAAAGCAGTTAAGAGTAGAGGGAGGAAGCCAAGAGGGGTAGACTGATACAAAACCAACAAACAGTCTCTCTGAAATCAAAGGTAATATGAAACTAATTTGGCGAAATAAATGTTTAAAATACACCATGTTTCTTTTGTGGAAAAACTAGAACATGTGGGTTTTAGACACACACACGAAATAAGTGCATGTTGTCTGGTTGGCCATGACCCCTGACTCACTGCTCTAGAGCTTCATCTGTCACTAAGTCACTGAAAACAAAAACTGGTGAATCTCACATGGAGGTACTTCTATGTAAGCATTGCTGAATGGGATTTATTACATGAAATCTTTTTGATAGTTAATAGAGATTTTATTTCTTAAACAAAGTAGGTGTTACAGTGAGACTGCTTTAGCTGGTGTGTTTCTGACCGCAAACATAAGTTCAGTATTCACTCTTTTAGCTGTTTTTGGAAGAGTGTCTGGCTCATTAGCTGCTAAGCTCCTCGAGGCGCAAACTTTGTCACTGTGCTGTTTAACGCTGAGCAGTGCAGCACATTGTCAGTTTATTAGCTTGATAGTGGTGAGACTGTCCCAAAATAGTAATAGTGTGGTCCATAAAACCAAAACACTTTGCTGAAAGAGGCTAAAATGCTCCATGGAGCTGAGGGGAACTGCAGAGTTTGTGATAATCCTGTCTGGATTCATCACGTTCACGTTACACACAGCCATTTTCTCCACAGTTCACATAAAAATAGAGTTTATTTGTTTATGCAATTAGCTTAAGAAATAATTTACAGAGCAAGAAACGAAAAGAGTAAAAATGTTTTGTTTTGCATTTTGTGTTTTTTCTTGTCCTTCCCATTAATAAAAATGCACCAAATGACTAATAAAAATTGTAGAGGTCATTTTCACTGAATGTGTTGATTCAAAGATTAAAATCACTGTCACGTGGCCATGGCTTGAGGATGCTGACTAGGTTTATGGCAATACAATTAAATAAAAAGGTCCTCACCAGAATTCAAATCTTGGCAATTACCATGGCTACATCTAAAAGATTTCAAGCTTTGTGTAAAATGAAATTTACAGACAAGAATTAAATGACTTATTTTCACCTTCTATTTGGTGTCTGGCCAAATCTTGTGGCACACATTCTAAAACTTTTCCTTTCGCTCTTCCTTTGTGACTAAATAGCTGAACAGAACCCCTGTCGCTACTTCACTGCACGAGGCTGTACAGTAATTCTGATGATACTGACCCTGACACATGCAATATTGTTACCATCTGGCACTGGCCTCCTACATTCAACACCTTTAACTACAGCATACATCAGATAAACTTACATGAAATGTGAAACACATCTAGTCCAACAGATAAACTGCACACAGCATTAAAAAGTTAAAAATTCACTTCACAATAAACAGAAAGATGTTTTCACGCTTACCTTCCTCCTCCTCCTCCTTTACATCCGTCCTCGGCCACTATAGGAACAGATGGATCCTTTCTCTTCTCTTGCTTCTTCCCTCAAAGCCCAGCTCCTAACCCCCACCCTCTACCCCACCCACTGCCACACTGCCATGACAAATGTAGGCTCGCATGTTTGCAGAAATGGCGTCTTCCACTCACTTGAGAAGATTTGGATTCGTGCTTCAGTTCGTTCCCTCTTTGTCACTCTCTTTTCAGCTTCACACCCCAACAAATCTTTAAAACAAATGGAAATGAATGCTTTTAATTCATATGATTCCTCTGTTCTGAGAGTAAAGCAATTAGTTCCAGCACGGCACTCTGAATCTGGAATCCTGTGTTTGATCCAGGGAGGATTACTGTGTGTTACACAGCAAAGATGGGTTTAGATTTTGTGTGTGTGCGTGCCTGTTTGCCCGCAACATCTGCATGTTCATGTGTGTCTTCTCTCATGATGGCATTAACATTTTACACACAATCCTCTTAATGCATGGATTAAAACTAAAATGAAGATGGGGAGATTTGTCTTTCTCGATCTCTCTCTGTGTTTCCTGTCTTTCCTCACATCCTTTCTTTGTGTTTAAGCCATTGGACCATCTGTTAGAGGGTCAACACTACCAACATTTTGACCTCTTTATTTAAGTATAACAAAATCATTCTAGTAAATTCTCGCCATTAAGGCATTCATCCCAATAAATTCTAAGTTAAAAAGCAGCGATCACAATGTGAAATCACCAGTTGGAAAGCTTGACAAGAGCATAACATATGTTGCAATACTTCATGCTTTCCATGTTGCTGCATGCCGATTCATGTCAATAGTAATATTCTTTTTTCTTTGCTGACTCCTGTTCCTATTAGCGGCCAAAGCGATCCCACTGGGATCATTAAGTTCCATCTAATCTCCTCTTTGTCTGAGGAGGGACAATGGCTAATAGTAAAAGCACATGTAGGGCTGATGTGATGTTTTTGCAGGAAACCTGACTCCTCTGAGCTGTTTCTGAACTAGGACAGGCAGATCCAGTGACTGCCTGATGCTCTTCAACAAGCCTTCTCTGAGCTGCTCACATTTGCTACAGCTGTTTGCGTAGATTTACTTCATTTATCACAGGCATTCTGATTAAAAAAAAGGTTTTTGTCCATTTTTGAGTTCTGTGGTTTTACCTTTAGAGTCCAAACACATTAGCATTCATGGTTCATAAGAGTGGAATCACTGTGACCAGTGGGTTTGTTCACAGCACTGTGGTCTCCACTCACTCCACTCAGTTCTGGTGTTGTCACTGTGTATTTCTAATAGATTGTTATGGTGATGATGTGTGTGTGTGTGTGTGTGGGGGGGGGGGGGGGGGGGGGGGGTGCCAATGGCCTCCTCTACCTCCAGGGCTTTCCACTTTCACTGTCATACTAACATGCTTTTGAACATGGGGGATCATTCTTGACCTTGCAGACTGTATGTGTGACAAAATCTCAACCCACTACCACTACTACCTTTTCAAAGCTTTCAGCCACATCTCGCAGTCTTCCTCAGTGAATGACGCTAGCTCGGGTGTCATTACCAAGCAATTCAAGGTGCTTTACATGAACCTTAAAAGCCATTAAGAAATTCAATGGACTATAAAAAGAGTATAGAAAATAAGTTATAGAATAGCAAATAAATGCTAATGTTGCTCCGTGTCTATTACATGTTCAAGGCAATTGTTCACCAACAAGTTCACTACATCACCATCATAATGTGATATTATGTTAGCATTGTGTTTCGGGCTCATTCTACTATCTCCATGTGGCATAAGAACAATCTGTGAATGCAGCTTTAAGTGTCTCTCTACTAATCAAGAAATTACTATCAATGGATTAAATGACTATTTGTAATGTGAAAAGGGTCATGAGGACTACAGAAAATCATCAACTGACTCTACCGGTCTATGGAACTTTAGTCTTGTTTGCTCATTGTGTAGGCTGTATGGCTCACGGACTCGTGCCCTTCAACACCTGTCCAGCTTCTGTAGGCAGCTGTCTTTATTGTAAGTCTCCAATAAACCTACCAAGAGGAAGAAGAAGACTGCAAGCGAGTAAATGTGCATTTAAACAATGCAGGTTTCAAACCCGCAAGGAGAAAAATCTACTTTACTGACGGAAATGTATTTATCACATTTGTTAGACCTTAAATATACACACAATGCATTTTGGTCAGTAATACTAAATGTAAACATAACGTCTTTTTGTGTACTAGGAAACTCTGCAGGGCATCTTTAACAAGCAGCAGCAAGTGGGGCAGTTTCTAAGTTCCTGGGGCAAATGGAGATTAAATGTTTCCTATGTCACTGTGACAACAGGCTGCTTCCTCATGAATGCAGCTGCTGGGACAGGTCAAAGGTCACTCTGGGTAACGGATGATGGATGCTGGGTTGGTGACTTGGGAGGGGATCTTGGTAAATATATGAATGGAGCTGTGTGTCTGGGACTGTGTCTGTGGGCCTCATCGTGCTGTTGTCCAGAGCAACATAAATGCCCTTTTTAGACTGCATGGTGTCTCTGTTTCTCAGATTGACCCTCTCTGAAGTACTGCACCCATGGGTGCACATCCATCTGTACGCATCTGCATGGCAATACAGATCAGATATTTTGAGGTTGGAGCTGCTCTGACGAAGCTTTTTTTTTTTTTTTTTTTTTTTTTGCCCTGATGCTGGTTGATGAGGCTGACCTGTGGTGGCTGGTGATCAGATGGTAGTAAACCACAAAAAGGGCATTGGGTGGAGGAGAGGAAAGGTTGAGGCTCCAGGTCCACAAAGAGATCAGTGTAATACTATGATTACTAATGTGGATGTCATAGCTGAGAGGACAGTGATGATGCACACTGGTGGGGTCTTCTTTATGTCAATGCTCAGTTCTCAGAGAAGAATTACTTAAAATGGAATTTGGTCATTCGGCCTTATGATCAAATGCCATCTTATTTAGTGATTTAAGTAGAAACCCACACAGTGCTTACGTAGAAAATGAAAAACTACGATGTTTTTGTCTTGGCATTTGATAAAAAGAAAGATTCAATGGGTATTTCACTCAAATTACTTACCTTTAGTGGCTGTTCACTGGGTAATGATTGAAGTAGAACAGACAATCCAAAGAAAAAGACAGCCCACATTTTCCACGGACACATGTCCACTGACCACAGACATCACTGTCAACAGAGGTAGCTGGGCAGCAGTAGATGAAGTAGTTATGGGATAATAATACAACACGTGTTTCAGTAATGGTCAAGCTAACCTTGCTTTGTTACAGTTAGACTGTCTACAGACTGCTTATACAGAGTTACCCACACCCCTCTTCATATGTCCAATACTGGAAATTATAGTGATGAATGCCACAGACATTTCTTTTGCAACACATTTTGCACCAAATTACTTTGTGACTCTACAGCTGAATTACATGGTGTACAGCTCAAATTCAAATTCAAATGCTTTAAATGTATGAATGCTATAATATAAAAATACTACATTACAAATAAAAGTATTGCATTGAAAATGACACTTTGATTAAAAAAAAGTGAAAAGTATTATCTACTAATTAGAGTATCAAAAGTATGCCAATTATGCAGAATGGTCTATTTTCAGAATGTTATATTGCTATAGGCCCATATTAGCCTGCATTAGTGCATTAATGTGGAAGTGGCCTGGTCAATGTAAGGTCAGTTTTTAACTACTTTATATACTGTTGGGCAGTATAGTATCACATATACGTATTTTCTATGCAT
The DNA here is from genome assembly GCF_039877785.1 of Chaetodon trifascialis. NCBI lineage: Eukaryota > Metazoa > Chordata > Actinopteri > Chaetodontiformes > Chaetodontidae > Chaetodon > Chaetodon trifascialis. Next base: position 5,233,512 of record NC_092060.1, read on the forward strand.
GTATGTAAAATCTTAAACTGCAAACTAACTGCAAACCACTAACTACTGCTGTCAGATCAATGTTTTCCCTCTAAAATTTTGGCTGAAAAGAAACGTGCTAATCGGGGAGAAGCAGAAAGTATCAGAAAATTGAAAAAGAAATGCAAACTCTGGAGAGAGTATGATACTTTAAGTAGGCTACTATGTAAGCTGGCTTTTGGTGGATAGCTAATAGCGAAAAATAAAAGTCGATATGAAAGCATGAAGTGATTGGTCAAAACGTGGAGATGCCGGGGATTGAACCCGGGGCCTCATACATGCAAAGCATGCGCTCTACCACTGAGCTACATCCCCTGGCGGTGAAAGCGCGGATACTAGTATATTTATATAGGCTAAATATTCATATTGTTACAGATCATTTTTGTTCAAGGTAAATCGTGCTGTAACCACAACCCTGTGGAATCTTGTTTTCATCACAACTTGAAGTTATGTTATGGTATTTAATACAATTTTTTTTTTTGTTATTGTTTTCAAAAAACGAGCATCTCACCAGTGCTTTTTGCTATTAGGTTTAGGTATTTACGATTATTCACCGGTATAACTTCATTAACAAGTTCATGTTCTTGTTATATTATAGACAATATAGACAATATTTCAATATTTCTGTGCAATATAATTATGGAGGGATGGTTTTTAATTACCTCTTATTTGTGCAATAACCCCCCCCCCCCCCCCCCCCCCCAGCTGCTATAATGTTTCTGTTTCCACAGTTTACATACTGGTTATTCTGGTTTTCTGGTTATTCTGTTTTTGCTTCATTTGCTTCATTGCTTTATTCTGTTTTATTCTGTTTTCTGTTTTTTCAGTTTACATACTGGTTATTCTGTTTTTACACTACATTGTTTACACTGTTTATATACTGGTTATTCTGTTTTGCACTATTTATTTATTCTGCTGTTTACATTCTGTTTATCTATTCTTTCTCTATTGCACTCATTATTATTTAGCTCTTGTTTTCTTTAGTCTTGTACACCTTAACGGGACAAGCGTTTACTCATTTCACCAGCAGATGTCGCTATTGCTCACACATGAATATTGCACCTTGCTGTCACTCAGAGTGCGTTTAAATGAGCTGTCATGATGTGACCGTGTGCCCCAGGGTCCCCACAGGCGGAAAACGTATAGCCAGGCATGCTTTTGTTTTGTTTATTTTGACGTATGGTGGAGTCACAACTGTTAACCTATAGCGGAACATTACCTGCGCTTCACCTGAACCGCCCACACCCACCTGCTGCCTGTGAACCGGCGGCAAGTCGGTAGACAAAAACAGACGGACTGTGAGTGAGCAATGAAATGAGGTTTTTCTCCTTCAGATTTGGATGTCTTCTTGCTTTCGCTTGTCTTGCGTCGGTCACTTGGTTTAAATCGATCCCCAGTGATGAAGGTAAGTTGTCAGTGTTAACCTGATGTTACTACCGAGAAAAGTAGAACTTTAGACTAAGACTAAGTGAATTTAGGCTTAATTGACATGCTGCTGGAAAAGAGAAACTAACGTCAGTGCGTTTATAGCTTGTTTGTGCCAGTTGACGGTGGAGCTCCTTGTAAAATGTAAATATTGTCACATTTTATTTGACCTACGCAGAAACTATTATTTGTCAGTGCACGCGAATGTGTAGTTTGCACGCGACACATTTGCTGCTGTATGAATACATGCTCAGGGCCACTTTTTAACCATGTGACAGCTTAGTTGAACTGAAGCTACTGGAAGAAAAAGCAGCCTATGTAAATCATACAGGTGAGCCTACCTGCTGTGGCTAACTGAGCTCAACACCAGAGGCCTGTACCATAAAGCTTGATTAACCTAGCCGGGCTTCCTCTTACTTATCGGGCTTCACTTAACGAGACATCCGCCCTCCGGATTTTCGGTACCATAAAGCCGGCTATCAACTCACTAATTCAATTCAGGCTTGTCCAATCTGGATCTGTGCGTGCTCACATTAAAAGGGCGGAGTTTGCTGCATGCGACCAATCGCAAACATGGAAAAATCAGCCCGAGCCGCATATTTCACTACGGAGGAGCAAACAATAATAATTAATAAATACGAGGAATACAAATCAATAATCCAGGCAAAAAGCAACACAGTTGCAGCTGCCAAACGGCGCAAGGATTGCTGGCAAAAAATCACAGACTGTGTCAATGCGTAAGTTAGTGTCATTATAATATTACTTCCCCACTATGACTGCACTTGTATATCTGACTACAGTAACATTTGTGTGTTCCGTAAATGTATGTATGTATGAAATTTTTCGTTATGGCATGTGATCGTAGCCTTATTATTTCAGATGCAACCCGAGTGGAGCAAAGAGAACATGGGAGCAAATCAAACATAAGTATAAAAATATACTTCAAAGTGGTCAGTACGCTTACTATATCTTATACATGTAGCATATGTATATGTAGGCCTACATGTTAGAGGCTATATACAATACAATAAACAACGGCAAACATCCCAGGGCTTAGTCTACATTATGCAAATTACACATCAACCTTGCTTACCTGCGATGTCATAAAAGCCCTCTTTGATGCACTGCGTGGGCAGGTGGCCGGGAAACACCACGAATGCATCGGCAAGCTCAGTCAGGGCCCCCGCGACTTTATGAATAGCTCTACATACTGTGTTTTTCCCGAGGTTTTCGGCATCGCCAACAGAATACATAAAAGTACCTATGAATGAATGAATCAATCCATGATTTACTTAAACAAATAATTGATTAATGGCATTTTATCTGTGGCTTGCTTGTAACCCATCCAACGAGGGATTTAAAGACATCATGATAATTACAAACATCACTAAGAAATATATTACCTGTGGCAAAAAACCTCAGTGCAATGCACACTGTCTGCGGGACTGTCAGCGCGTGGTTGCGGTGCGTTACATTACTGATGTAAGGCTCCAGCAGCTGACAGATGTATTGTAACCCCTCTCCCGAAAACCTGTACCTTTCGTACAGTGATTGTTCAGACAGTTCGAACGGATTACAGCGATCTCTAAATAGTCTCTCGCGCCTGAGTGCTCTTCACACAAGCTGTGCACCAAGATCCACCGGGTTCTCATCAAACAGACAGGCCATTCTCCAAGAGAACTGATTGGTCAGTAGGTGGGGCTTTTATACCTGCTGAGCTCTTATCCTGAACTTATCCTGCTCCGGAGCAGGTTAGGTGTTCAGCATAGGTTACCACGGCAACGTAGCCCGATATAAAGTAAGCCACCTTTATGGTACTGAAAAGCCAGGGTTAAGCCTGAAGTTATCTCGCTAAGCCGTAATCCAGCTTTATGGTACAGGCCTCTGGAGTTATTCATGGAACAGCATCCGTTTATCTCAAGGTAAACATCATCGAAGAAGCCCTGGGAAAAACTTTCTGAGGAACATCTGGGAAAGGTCATCAGAATTCCTATTATACAGGTGTAGCCTCATACTGTCAGCCAAACATTATGAACTCAGATGAATGGAGAAGTTTCCTTTGGTCTGCCAGCTTCAGCTGTGTTTATTGGCAGCAGATTTGTGGCCCTACATGATCTATTCATCAGCTTCAGGCGCCCGCGATTGATTTTGCCATAAAGCAGGTGCAGCATGTTGAACTTTGAGATCATCAGATATCTTAAGCATCCTTGCATGACGACTGCAAAGGAACAGCTCATCTAAATAATGTAGTATTGTGACATACTGAGGCATTCCGTGCATGTTTTACACAGGTTGAATGGATGGTCAATAATGGGATTTTTTTAAAACAATTTTTAAAGTTGAGAAATGATAGCAGGACATATGATGGCCCAACACTGGCTGAAACCACAATGAAACCAAAACAAGCTGAAACAATTAAAACTCCAGACTCTCAGAATCAACTTTTGTTTCCACGATGACACTCAATATCTATTGACAATAAAACATATAATAACAATAAACATAACAGGTAGCATTACAATCAGGATCACTGTCTTTGTAAAAGAAGCTTTTATTTATTTATCAGGACTCCGAGACAGCCGTGGTTGGAGGCGTTATGTTTTGGTTTGTCTGTCCGCCTATCCCATTGAATGAGAAGTCTCAGGAATGGACACTTGGATTCAATGATGAGCTAGAACTTTAGGGTCAAAGGTCACTGTGACCTCACAAAATATGTTTTTGGCCATAACTCAATAATCCCTTTGCTAGCTAATTATGACAGATTTCCTGACAAATGTCTCAGGATGAAATGATGAAGTGATGACATTTTCTAACCAAAGGTCAACAAAAGGGCAGATTGTGACCATTTTTCACATTTAATCAGATATTGAATTGGTGACGCTAATCTTGGGTTTCCACCTTGAAACTGTGCACAGTGTGCCGATCTTCTGTGCTGTTGGGTTGAAGATGTGTGTGTTTTATAGTTTTGCAGCTTCTTTGCATTCATTGGTTCTGCTGATATTGAGCTTATTGTTGCACCATGTGAGCAAGCAGCTCTTTATCAGTCCTCTGCACTCCTCTGGAAAAACAGTCTGTAAGTGAAGACAGCATGTTTCTCACTGGAAATGATTCACTGGAATCATCCGTGTCAACATAGGGAGAACTTCAATTTAAACAAAAATGCGCCTTTAATACCTTTTTTTTAAAAGGCAATCTGAGTCTTCACTACATATGTAAGTCTGGACAGACGGCATGTAAACTGCATCTTGACTGGTTGGTGGAGGCCAGTTAGTTTACCTATTTAGCATAAACCACAAGCTTAGTTCAGCAAAAAGAAGGCCACTTGTTGCATGGATTGTGTTACCTTACAGAGTATGCCTCAGAAATGGTGCAGTATAGGCTTCTTCTTTTTTTGCCAGTTTTTGCACACTGACTCAAAGTGCACAAAATGAAACTATGTAAACAGAAAAATGAAGTGTAAATATCAGTGACGGCCCAGTTCTGTAATAAGAGGCTTCTCTCTCAGCTCCCAAACCGCTCTTCAGTTAGAATCACCTCTGGCTTTTACAATTCAACCAAATGTAACAATGTAAGTTTTACTATACCTTTTACTGTTTCTGGTCTACAACAAAATGTTATAGGATCCTTTATTATTCTGTCTTATTGGCTCCTATACAGCCAACTGGTTCACAAAGGACTCATCACTTGTAAAAACACAGAGCTTTGGTGGAGGTTGATTTAAGAGAGAAAATGATTCATGAGTTTTTGAGAAGTGTGGTCACTGAATGCATTCCGTGTAAAAGCAATGAAAAGTGATCCACAGCTTAGCCCCCGTTGACTCTGCTGTGCTGACTGTGGAGACTCGTCAAAAAGTGATCTCTTATAGAGAAACGTGACTTTGAATTATTGTTGAATTTTAAAAGGAAGCGGTCATTATCAAATAATTCTGTCATGGAGGAACTCATTTTCATGAAAACAAAGCAGTACTAAGAATTTGAACTGATGCAGAGGAAGAATGACTTTTGAAAACTTATTTACTGAATACAGCGTGCGGTGTTTCTCAGACGGGAGGAGGACTGTGGCTGTTCCTCACTGCGTCAGTTTGTTGTTTCTGTTCTGCTTCGACCACAGCATTTGTTTTTATTCAAAACACTATCTGAAATATGCCATTATATCTCACATACAGTGAGCTACAGTAATACAGTTTACACTTCTGTACCAAACCACTGGATACACAGCAGCATGTCGACAGCAATCCAAAGGAAAGCAGTTGGACTTCTTCTTGTTTTTTTCCTTTTCTATCAGTACCATCCATCTGACATGTATGTATATATGTTGTAGTACTGTACATTGGACATATATGGTGAGGGTAGTGTTGTTAAAATAAGGAGGAATTCTTGCATTGCTTTATTGAGCTCTGTGCAAAGGAATAAGCACTGAAACTATCTGTATTGTTGTTTTGGTTGCAGTTCAGGAAACAGTGTAGGTCAAAGGAAAACCTGAACATTTTCCCCAAGCATGTTCTGAGCAACAGATAAGATCTCTGCAGTGCTTCCTCCTTTTTTTTTTATATGTGATCAGGTCCAAAGAATGTCTGATAACACCCAAGCTTTATATCTAACAAAGAGTGTCATTTACTGGAAAGCGTCAGACTACTACTTCGGTCTCTATCAAGGAAAGGAAAGTTTTCACTGCTTTATATGCTCTCCCTCTGTTCTTTTCTCATTCAGACACTGTTGTACTCCTCCTTCAGAGGGTAAGAGCGCTTGTCTTCTGCACAAAAGAAAAGAAAGAAATAGACACTGAAAACGTGACTAAGAGCTCAAGGACAGTGGTTTATGGCAGTCAGGGAAGGGTAATGGTATGTGACAGTAAAACATGATGCTAACAGGCCAAGGTCAGATCAGGAGCAGCAAGATAATGTGTCTCCACATGGGAAAGTCACACACCTTGTCAACAAAATTGTAGACGCGGTCATACATTACAACATCAGCAGCCAGACAAACCTCAGGTTTTGCTTCATTTGTATCCGGGAAGTAACTCCTGTGGGTAGATTAATATTAGTGTTAATCTGAGAGCCTCTATGTACAACTTGAATAGGCAAAGTCAAAATTTGAATTTCTTGTAGATTGGGCTTGAATAATTTTCTTTCCCATCCACCTCAATGGGTTGGTTCTATTCGCTAATGCTGTGAGAGACTACCTGGAAAATCATTGCATGCTTTCTGTAAAACTGAAGATTTGTCTGGTGCAGAGACAACTAAGAAAGTGTGCCGAGCAATTTGCAATGCATGTACAAGCAATTAAAGATGTTAGTTGAAATTCACCATTTTAACTCACAACAGTTGTAATTGTAAACAATGTAAACAGGTTGAAGTGTAAATGAAATATTATGTATGCTTCATGTAGGTTGAAGTGCAAGCATTGATAACAGCTGGACTTTGAAGTTTAAACCCCAATCATCAGTTTGTAAACTGTAAATCTGTAAGTAGCCGAACTAGCAGCTCAAGAATAAGATGAAAACAGCAAAAATGTAAGGCGACACATGAGCCCTTAAAGTAATGAAAGAGTATCAGAGATGAAAGCAGTTGAACTGTCATTGGAGGAAGAGGAGGAAGGAACTAGAAATTTCAGTTACAGTCCACACACTGGAGATAGTTGAAGTGTGTGTTCTATAAATAGTGTGTGTTGGTATGGAGTGACAGCAGCTGAAATGTCAGTGTTAAGGGGCAGACGTGCCGGTTGACATGCAGGTACTGAACCATCAATTGTCAGGCAGAGTTGCCAACATGTAGCTCAATCCCGCTTCTAAAATGTGATAAACTGCTGCTTTTGGGGTTTTGGATTGTTGTTGGACAAAACAAGATATTTGAAGATGTTACTATGGGTTTGGGGAAATGGGCTCTAGAAAGGGTTTTTGTTTTTTTGTTTTTTTACAAATTTGTAACATTAATGTAGTCTAAACAATCATGAAACGAGTTTAGTGCCTTGTTGAACTGTGTCTGTAGCATTACTGCTACATACACATGCTGCATACTCAACTCATGCCGATGCTAATGAACAGCAGCCATCTGAAATGCACAGTGAGAATTCTGCTCAATAGTTTCAGCTTGTCTGCGTGTCTTTTAATGTCTCCAGGATCAACAGTACCTCCAGACCTGCAGGGCTTGTATGAGCGTCTGTTGGTGGCTGAGCAGTTGGGAGGGCAGGTCAGCAGGGATCTCACCAGCATCCTGGATCAGCTAAAGAACATTCCTGAAGCCGCCAGCATCAGAGGCCCCACCAGTAACACTACCACCAACATCTCCACAGGTAGTGTTTTTATCTTAGTGAAGAGCATGTGGTGAAATTAGATATGTTTAATGACTTTTGTGGTGAGTTTAATCATTTCTAGTTGTTCTGTTAGACTGTCAACAGCAAACTTATGCATCGACCTCTCCCCTTCCCTCCTGTGGACAGAAACAATACAGCAGCCGAGTAGTGGTCCAGGCCAACAGATCTTCCAGCCCAACATGTACTTCTATATGCCCCACCTCAGACAACATCCTGACAGCCTCCTCCCCAACATAGTCCTGGGAAAGGGACGCCGTGGAGGTATGGAGCACTCATACATGAACACCCCCAGAAAATCCCACACCCCTACTATCATACTATTGAATGAAACTTTTGTGATTCTTTGTATTTCAGCTTTATTTGATGGATTCAGGTTTTCCTTTCAAAACCAAGTTGATAAGAGGAAGTGCTGTGTAAAACATGAAACAGAATGTGATGACTTAATCATCCTTTTGACATATCCTGAATTGAAAACAATGTATTCAATGTTTTACATGATCAACTTCATTGATGTGCTGGTGTCACATGTTCTGGATGTGTTACACGTTTCAAACAAGTTGGGACAGGAGCAACCAAAGACTGGGAAAGTTGTGGAGTGCTCCAAAAACACCTGTTTGGAATATTCCACAGGTAAACAGTTCAGAGAAAACCAACATTGACTGGCCATGACCTTCTGTCCCTCAGACAGCACTGCATTAATATCTGACATGGTTGTATGAAGGACATGACTAAATGGGTTAAGTTAAGAGTCATGTATCAGTAACATCCAGAAACACTGCTGACTCCTCTGGGCCCAAGATGGACTGATGCAAAGTGGAAAAGTGTGCAGTGGTTTGACGAGCATTACAGCTCGTTTCTTAAGTCAAGGGCGTTATGTCCTCCTGATTAAAGAGGACAAGGAAATTAGATATCTTGTCTTTCTACTATATTCAGTTGAAAATAGGTAAAAAAGAATTTGCAAATCATTGCATTCTGTGTTTAATTCTGTTTACACAGTGTCCAAAGTTTTTTGGAATCGGGCTTGTGGATTCCTCCCCAGCAAAAAGACCTCACATCATCAAGAGATAGCAGTCTTATATATGTCCAATGATGGCCATGAAAGCACGCAGAGCGCTGTTCACTGTTCAGTTTTTATTCAATCATTATTTATCTTTACTTATACTGTGTGCGTGCGTGTGTGCGTACGTGCGTGTCCCTCCTCAGTGTCCATAGTGATGGGAATTCCTACAGTAAAGCGGGAGAAGCAGAGCTACCTGGTCAGCACACTCAGCTCTCTGTTCTACAGCCTGACTCCATCACAACAGCAAGAGCTTCTCATAATTGTCTTCGTTGCTGAGGTTGCACACACGCCCCACCCTGCCATTCTGTTTTGTTTGTCACACACACCTCAGAGCCACCTTGCAAAGTTCTTGAGGCCATGTATACTTAATGTTGCACAAGAATGAAAGTTTGAAATGTTTTACCACAGAGAAAATCAAGGGCTGAAGGAACAGTTGGACATTTTGGGAAAGTTGCTTGTTTACTTTCTTGCAAAGAGATGCTTGAGAAGATAAATACCACTCTTATGTTTGTACAAACATTAATGTAGAGCCCGCAGACGGTTAGCTTGGCTTGTTATTTACATTGTTTGGTTTTGTACATATCAGATATAACATGCTAATTAGTAAGCTGTAGGTGTCCCTTTTTTTAACTTTTGTCAGAGACAGGCCAAGTGTTTTCCCCCTGCCTCTAGTCTTTATGCTAAACTAAGCTAAACCTTGCTAACAATAGCTTCATATTAAGCATACAGACATGAGAGTGATCCTATCAGCTAACTCTGAGCAAAAGGGCAAATTAGCACATCTCCCAAAATGTCAAAGCGTTTATCAAGGAGAAACATGACACAGGCAGTATAACCAGATTTGTTTGAGATTTTCTTGCTCAGTGTTGCTTAAATTTCATCCACTGTCATCAAATCTGCCAGAGTAGTTCAAACTGAAAAACTGGGGATGGGATTTACTGCTGTCATAACCTCTTCCTTTGAGGTTGATGTCATAGCCTCACAACACCTCATTACTTTTCCCGTAAATTACTCTTGTGTCTCTTGAACCAGGGATGGGGAACCTTTTTCCTATCAAGGGCCATCTCAGTTTTTCTAACACCCTTCGAGGGCCGTACTGAATTGCTGAGCACATACACTACTCACAAAAAGTTAGGGATATTTGGCTTTCAGGTGAAATTTAGGGAAAATGTAAAAAGTTCATGCTACAGTTTTCACGACAGGTTTTCCTTCATCTCAGTGAATTATTCCAGACAGAATGACACTTCGGAACAGTTTCACTGTGTCCTGTTCTAGCAGCTCCACAGTAGCAACAAAAGACACTTCTTTGCAAATTCTCTGATATCAACCACTTTGTGTGTGTTGCACTCAAAGATCACTTGCCAGAATATGTGAGCCTTTTATTTTAGATTATGTTCATTAGTGCTGAAGAGAAGTAATTGTTTTTATGTATGTATAAATTGCCTCGAAGGCCGGGGGTTTCCCATCCCTGTCTTGCATCATAATCAACAGAAGAAGCCAGGATTAAGTCTTTTCTTCCTCAGCTCCGGCAGAATCAACTTTATTCTCTCTACCTCCCTCTCTCTCTCTCTCCATCACACACTGAAACACACACTCACAGCACACATGCTCATGAATGTGCACTGCAGAGACGGGCACAAAGCTTTCAGACTGGCCAGGTAACTGGATTTATACGTCTTTTGTGAGTTTGCACTGAACACAGTTCACATCAGTCTACTTCATTAAGATAAATGGGGGCATATCGCTGTTCTGTGATCATGTAATGTAATATAATGTAGTCGTTCCAAAACCACCTCACGCAAACAAAAGAAACTCCGTCTAGTGGGAGCAAAAAGGGGACATTTTTACCGTTCAAGACCTGTCCAACTCGTTGCTGTGGTACACAAAAGATTAATTACCCAGGTTGTGTGTGTGCATGCGTGTGCGTTTCAGATTGTGTTTGTGAGGCTAACATCCTCTGGTTTGAGTGAATAACATGATGAAGTGAAATAGTAGAAGCAACATTACTCTCATATCAAATGAAACTGGTTATACAAGGTCAGTCCTTGGAGGGATGAGCACAATGAGGCAGCCTCAAACCATAAGACCTCCATACAATGTGCATTGTTGCAAAAACACTCAGGACCTCCTGTTTGGTGTTAACTAACCGCATCAGAAATCCCCTGCATCACTGTCTCCGTTTTGTCTCCCTCCCAGACCAACTCAGACTATGTGAGCAGCATAGCCGAGACCATCAGGAAGAAGTGAGTGGCACTAGATTGCCTCCCTTGGCGCAGTTTCATTATCACTGTTACTGTTTGCTTTGGTTTCACGTCTTCTGTTATCTGTGGTTTCTGACAGCAGCCAGTTTCTCATGTCTACGCTTTTAAGTAAAAGTGGAAAAGAGGTGTGTTCAGGTACAAAATGATCTCTTTGGTTAAATTTGTAATAGATTAAAGCAGCAGGGTCGTATGTAATCATATTCTTGTCTTATTGGCAGCCTGTATCACAAAGCAGGGCTGCAAATGAGAAGGGCATCTCATCCCACTCGCTTAGAGGTCACGCATTTCCCCTGCATGTGAGACAGAATACCTTCACCAAATTGTGGTGTTGGGAGTTTTATATCAACCGTTAAGAACAAAGCAGAATGTCAAGAAAGACATTTCTATTTCTTTTGCATCTGAAAAGATCATTTCATTGCACATCAATGGAATGTAGCACTGTACTTTAGTACAAATTCAAGGTATTTGTACTTTACTAGAGTACTTCCATTTTATGCAACTTTATGCTTTTTCCGCCACTTTTTCTTTTTTTTTTTCTCTCTTTTTTTTTTTTTGTTAAAATATGAGAAAAGCCCCACCCAGACTGAAACCAGGGTTGTTGCAGTTACATTGTCAGCCTCTTAAGCCTGACAGCCCCCAGGACACCTCATTGAGGATTTGAGGATTTATATTTCTGAAGAATGTGACCAAATGTTTCTGCCTGAGATATGACCACAGAAAAACACCTACGGGTGTATTCTTGCACCTTATGTTTTCCTTCACATGATGAGATATCCAGACGCATCACGATAATATCAGGTGTGAATGCAGTCACAAAGTGAGTTTCACTTTTCATGTAATCTTTACGCCTTGTGTCATGTAATGCATCTGGAAAGTCTGTGGATGTTCACCGTCAAGGAATATCTGATGGAAAAGTTAAAGCAGAACATGAACTCATGGTGATCTGAACTTGACATGAATCAATAGCATGTCTGATTTCTACCTTAGGAAGATGTGAGAAGAGAGAAATGTGTTTTTCAAGATGAGTACAAGAAGTGTGGGGAATGTTGTGTTTTGCCACAACATTAAAAGATTCAAATAGGAAAGACCTTGGTTATTGCAAGGTTAGTATTCACACATCCAAGGTGGATTATAGGAGCTGTAGTTGCTGAGTTAGTCTTTTGTTTTAACAACATATGCAAACTTCACTAATCTACTTCTCCTGCTGCATTCATGTCCTAATAACCCGACAGTTAAAAGCACTAGCTATGTAGGATAGTTTAACTTGGAATGATCTTATATGAGTTAAATGCTGAATTGTTGTGTTTTCCCTTTGTATTATTCTATGAAGTCTGTAGTTAACCAGCTGTTTCTTTGTAGTTTTCCCAAGGAGGTGGAGTCCGGGCTGTTGGAGGTCATCTCTCCTTCACAGTATTACTACCCCGACTTCAACAACCTCAGAGAGACCTTTGGAGACTCCAAGGACCGAGTCAAGTACAATTACCATTTCTGTTGTTACTTGTTTGAAATTATGGAATTATTGGTTGGGTTCATTTAGAAAAATCTACCTTTAATTTTCTTATCATTGTGTCCTGTACTGGTTGCTGCTGCAGTGGGATCCTTTACATTTAATGTAGTCTTCTTTACTGGAGAAGAGAGAGGACTTTGGTATATAGAGAATATAAATAGACAAGATTTTTGAGAAAATGAGTACAAGTGGGTGAACTCAGCTGTCTGGTGAATTAAAGACATAAGTAAAAGACCCTAACAGTCTTGGTTGTGTGTGCGCACCTTGTCTGTCCCTAGATGGCGAACAAAGCAGAATCTGGACTTCAGCTTCCTCATGCTCTATGCTAAAGACAAAGGAACCTATTATGTTCAGGTAGGAGTCTCACACACACACACACACACACACACACACACACACACACACACACACACACACACACAGTATATTTAAATGAAACTAGTTTTCTCCAAATGCAGTTCCTAGGAACCTCTGTTGTCACTTCAGAAGAACGTTTAGTTTTCAACTGTGTTCCAGATCTGTGAAAGGAAAAGAGGAGGGCCAAAAGGGCTGCATTTTACATATCCTGCAGTTTGTTTGGAACAAACAGAGGCACAGCTGGGTAGTTATCATGAGCTGCAGTTCACACCTTGATCAAACAGGCTCACAGATCTCAAACTTCAGCCGAAGACGACGTCACACACCCACACTGTTTAACTGGTAACTGATGACTGACTGGCAAATGCAGAGTGAAACCACAAAGGGAAGGGCACTTAGCACCAGAATGGAGATAACATGACAGAAATGAGGAAAGTGTGTTGCAAGCTTTTGATAATTGTTAAGGATTGTTGTGATGGATTAGTCGCTTGTTCAGACCAAACCATGGCTACTTACTGAAATGAGCTTTGAAAATTAGTTTTTGTGCTGTGTTTTCCAGTTAGAGGATGATGTTATTGCGAAGGCAGACTACTACAACGACATGAAGAACTTCATCATGCAGACAGCTTCCAAGAAATGGCTCTACCTGGAGTTCTCCCAGCTTGGATTCATAGGTGTGTGTGTGTGTGTGTGTGTGTGTGTGTGTGTGTGTGTGTGTGTGTGTGTGTGTGTGTGTGTGTGTGTGTGTGTGTGTGTGTGTGTGTGTGTGCGCACCCATGTGTTACTCATGTTGTGGGGACAAAAACTTGTTTACACAGTCACATGGGGACAAAATACAGGTCCCCACAATTTAAGTCATTACATTTTAGGCTAAAGACTGAGGATAGGGTCATGGGTAAGGCAAGGTTAAGATAGGTTTAGGGTTAGGAATAGGTAAATAGTGGTTATGTTTATGGATAGTGTTAGGGTAAGTCTCCAGGAAATGAATGTAAGTCTGTGTAATGTCCCCACAAGTGATGAAAACCCCCTCTGTGTGTGTGTGTGTGTGTGTGTGTGTGTGTGTGTGTGTGTGTGTGTGTGTGTGTGTGTGTGTGTGTGTGTGTGTGTGTGTGTGTGTGTGTGTGTGTGTGTGTGTGTGTGTGAAAATGGTTGGTTAATCCACATATTGAGCCTTGCTTGATGTGTATGCGTGCCTGTCTGTGTGCAATCCTCCAGGCAAGATGTTTCGAAGCTCTGACCTCCCATTGGTAGCAGAGTTCTTCCTGATGTTCCACAGAGACAAACCCATTGACTGGCTGTTAGATCATATTCTGTGGGTGAAAGTTTGCAACCCAGAAAAAGACGCAGTAAGTGAACATCTTAATCTGTCTGATAAAAGCAATTATAGCAGGCATAAAACACGTAACTATCCATTATTTTACACTTCGGTGGAACTGTAAAGCTATTTTATTGTTGATCTTTTTCAACCTTTGTTAAAGAGTGTGCATAACTGATGGTGAGGCTTGAGTTTATGTGGCTGCAGCACCTTCACAAACTCTGCAGCATGCTGTGTAGTCACCTACGTGCTGATGTGCTGTCTTATCCAGAAAGACTGTAATGAGCAGAAGGCATTGCTCAAGCAGAGGCACAAGCCCTCCCTCTTCCAGCATGTAGGCCTCCACTCCTCTCTGTCTGGGAAATTACAGCATCTGAAGGTGAGTGCACTTTGGCTCTCTCTGTTAAGAGTTCCCAGCGAGCATTTTTGCATCAGATGGATGTTGGTTTGCTAAAAACATGTGTTACTGAGCCATGATGAAAGTGAAATGACCTCCATAGTCGGTGTGTATTTTGAAGATGGTCACAACTAGATTTTATTTCATATATTTTAGTGCTGTCAATCAATTAAAATATTTAATCGCAATTAATCTCGTTAACTCACAATGAATCGCAAATTAATCATTAAACATTTTTATCTATTCGAAATGGGCTGCACGGTGGCGCAGCAGGTAGTGCGCGCCTCACAGCAAGAAGGTTGCTGGTTCGATCCCCGGGTCAGGCGGGGCCTTTCTGTGTGAAGTTTGCATGTTCTTCCCGTGCATGCGTGGGTTCTCTCCGGGTACTCCGGCTTCCTCCCACAGACCAAAAACATGCTCATTAGGTTAATTGGTGACTCTAAATTGTCCGTAGGTGTGAATGTGAGTGTGAATGTTTGTTTGTCTTTGCATGTGGCCCTGCAATCGGCTGGCGACCGGCTCAGGGTGTACCCCGCCTCTCGCCCATTGTAGCTGGGATAGACTCCAGCCCCCCGCAACCCCGAAAGGGATAGGCAGTATAGATAATGGATGGATGGATCTATTCTAAATGTCCCATTAATTATCATTTTAATACTCTTATCAACATGGAAAAGTGGATAGGCTTGCTTTGTGCAAATGTTTTTTATTGAAAACAATGTGTAGTGTTATATTTCACACTAACATTCTCATTTTGAGCAGTCATTCACATTTGAATGAATCAAATCTCACACAATTTAACACTGTCAATAAACAGATGACAAAAAAATATATACTTTGTTACAAAATAAATACTTAGTTACAAAAAAGCCTCTTCAACAACCCTTTCTAAGGGATCAAAACAGGGTGATACAAGATAAAGTTACAAAGTGCACATCATTGTAAACTAGGACTCAGCCTATAGTGCAGTTAAACCATGGCTGAAACTTTCCTTTCTTAAGTTTCCTTTGAACATACAAGCAGTCAGACTATGATGCTCTTCTGTTTATTCACCAGAGGCTGATCAACCCAGCCTCTTATTTCTCTCCAGAAACAATGAACATTACTTGGCTATGGCTGCAGTAAGCTTGTTCTTAGTTGTGGTATCCATATGTCTCTGTTGAAAGCCATCCATTGTCACCTGGTTTTGACGAGGAAGCGACAGAGAATTCGCATTCGCTGTGTGTTTGACCGTCAAGTGGTATTTCAGACTGGATGTGCTACGGTGATAACTCACACTGACAATACACACAGATAACTTTGGTTTTGTCAGTCGACCCATCTGGCAACTTTATGAAACTAAACTTTCCATTCAGAATCTTGTTAGCATCCATTTCGGGGTTTAGCGCTTGACATCCACATAAACCGGTAGCCACTCTATTACAGCTAGCGAGCAGACAAGACCAAACACGTGCGTGGGGCGTGCCTATTGTTTTGTTTCCGGTTTTCAATCAGATCCTGTAGTTTTTCCTAACATTACTAGCAGTGGCCACAGCTTATAAAAAACTACAAGTTCACTAGGTCACAAAGAGTGTTAATCGTGCGATTAAAAAAAAATTACACCATTAAAATTGATTTGCTTTAACGCGTTAATAATGCGATATTTTTGACAGCACTAATATATTTATGACACTAAATACACTAGTGCAGTATGTAGCCACAGATGCAGTCAGAGGTATCTTTCAGTTTAAGGATTTTATCACCCAAACGTTGTGACATGACATTAGTTGACAAAATGTCTCAGTTGGTTAATTTGAGCTTATCACCTCTCACATGCAGACAATGGAGACCACCATATCTAATATTTGGCAGACAGGGTGAATCACATTGATCCACATGTTGTTATTTAGACTTAATGCAGTTTAATTTAAGAGAGAGTTGTTTTGTAAGGTCAGAGATTCAATGGTTAAAACTAGTGTTGCTTTCGTCAACGAAAATTATGACTAAAGACGAGATGCAATGTAAATGCTGGTCATGTGACGATAACTATAATTAAATATATAATGCAATATTGTTGATGAATAAAAACGATACTAAATGTGGTTTACAAAATAAAAACTCTGCTGAAATGTCTTCATTTTCGTTGACTAAAACGAGATGAAATAACATCATAACATTTCATCTCGTCTCGTTTTTAATTCGTCAACAATATTGCTGTCACGTGATAATGGTTCGTTGACGACAATATTTAGTCAGAATTTTCGTTGACAAAAGCAATACTAGTTAAAACATTGATCAGAGATAGATCAGCCAGTTATAGATAATGACCCAAGTCAAGAGCTGTAAGACAGCAACATAAAGGACCAGCGGACTGTGTGGATAAAGAGGTGTGGAAATGTATTTACTGAAGATGTGAACCAACAGGTGTCAGCCTCTTAAATTGTAAGCCAATGGATCATAATTGTCTCTGAGTTAACTGAGGTATGTAATGCTGCCATCAATGCATGATGTAAACAGTAATTACAAGACACACACAACTTGCACACCGGGCACCTGATGCTGTTTCGCAAGCCAAAAACTTACTAATTAATAGGTGTATAATACGTATGCCATGTATGGTATGCAATTTAAGATACAGAATCTTTTTTTTTTCCAACAACATCTGGACATCCAACAGATGAAAATGGATCAAAGGTATTCGTAGATGTTTTAATGCTACTCTGTGGGTGTGTGCGTGGATGTGTGTCTCGTCCCCTTCAGGATAAGGACTTTGGGAAGCAGAATCTGTACCAGGCCCACAGTAACCCAGCAGCAGAGCTGAGCAGCAGCCTGAAACATTACCAGCAGCACAGTCTGGACAGGGCTTACAAAGGACAGGACTTCTTCTGGGCATTAACACCCACCCAGAATGACTACATCCACTTCAAATTCCTGCAGCCAATCCACATATCCAGGTCAGTTTGAAATGTCTTTTGAAAAGTTGATAAAACAAGTCATTTTCTTAGATCCACAAAGATTTAATCAAGGCCAATAAACTAATTTTGCCAGACCTTATTATCCATGAAAAAGTAGAGAATGGGTCTGAGAAATACATTGTACAGGGTTTATAGAGAAACTACCTCTGTCTGCTGCTGTGTGACTGCTTGAGATACACCTGATTCAGAAAAAAGGCAGCAAGCCATCTTACATTCACATCAATGACTCATCAATGAGCCAGTGTCCCCACATGTTTAGGATGTTTTTTTTGTTTAGGCCATTAAGATGTGCAGTTCTGCTACAGCTTGACAACGTGCTTTTGGTCCCCATCAACTAAAGGGACATGCAACTGTGACACCATCTTTATTTACATAGACACAAAGACGCACAGTGCAAATGCCATCAGACCAGCACATTTATTTGCACTGGTATTTGCATTTAGACTAAATGGAAATACTGGAATTGAAAAAAAAAGAACATTGGTTGACAGTAAACATTTACTCTCTGACAGACCTTCAAGAACAACACGGTCGACTTACAAACAATTTGCATCACCTCACATCACCAACTGAAAGTTGCACCACAAAGCCCACAGCTAATATAGTGCTTAAAGTGCAATGGGCAACAATTGAACCACTCGCCAATAACGAGCGCAATGGCATCGGACATAATGAGCTAAAAGCTCCACATGGAGCCGAGACATGTTCACACACACGTTTTATACTGCACACCATTGTACGCCCAGGGGGTGCTGGAAATGAATCAGCATTACAGCATTTTCTGCAGGATTTTCCGCCATTGGCTTTTACTTTCTCCAGTGACCCACGGTTAGCCAAAGTCTCCCGCCACAGGCTAGATTTTCTAAAGCATGAAAACAGAGCCAAGAGGACGCGCAGAAGTCAGCTGGCTGTTGCAGTAGGAAAATTGCACTCTTTCAAATTGTCTTTTCGATACGAAAGATATGAAAACAACAAAGCCGCAAGAGAAAGCCAGAACCTCCCTGGGGGATGAATTTGAGTCAGAAATCATGCTTCTTCTCTGAGACTTAACTTAGTTTAATCTGAACACACTGACTTTTCGATTCAGTCTGACTTGCACTTCCCTCATGTATCTCTGGAGGTTTTATCTCTGATGTTGATTGTGAATAAACTCCTTAAAATCACAGAAAAAAGGCACATCAGAACTTGCTTGACATGCATCACATTTTTAAAAAATGTAAAGTAATCCAATGATAGTTGTTTGTACGTCCTGTGGGTACATTACAAACAGGAACTGCTAATAGCTAATTCATCATTCTTTTAATGGTGTCAATTTGCCTAAAAAGACAATAGCAATACCAGTACCAATACCAGGATCTTGCTCTCCTGATGTTTTTTTTTGCTCTTACATTGGTCTCCAGATAGGCCTATATGTTGGTGTGGGCATATTGCCACCTGGAGTAGGGTTTAAAATTCACCCACATACACACTCTGGGTGGAATTAAAATCACTAACGAGAGCAGGTAATGTTAAAATCACCTGACCTGAGACATGTATCCAGTCATAATGGGGCTCAAGAGTCTACAAGCTGCACTTATGGACAGCAGTGCTTTGAGCTAAATCTGTACCTTAGCACGTTAACGCTAACATGCAGATGTTTAATAGGTATAATGAACCATGTTCACCATCTCCATCAGTTTAGCATGTTAGCATGTTGCTGAAAAAAAGGCTGATCTGTTTGCTTGTATTTGGTCATCAACCAAATTTTGATAAAGATGCTTGATGAAAGGTCAGCAGATGACCAAAGTCAGTCATCTTGACATAAATATCTGTCCCAAACTTCCTAACATTTATTTAATAGTTGTGAAGATATTTCAGTAAAATTCAAAATGTCAACCTCATGGTAGTCAGGGCATCGGCAAATTCATTATGGTTCAGACTTCTGGAATGTTGAATAACTACCAAATTTCATGGATATCCATCACATAGTTGTTGAAGTGTTTCAGTCTGGACAACATTGGGATCCTTAAAGCTATTCTGCTAGCTAAAAACTACAAATGATGGTTGGCCACATATGGTCAGCTGATGGTCAACGGTTTGGCGTGTCAGGACAGTAACCATTCTGTGTTTAACACACACCTGCTGAACACACACATACTGAATAATAAGCTTTGGCTCTCTGGGTGGGTGCTGAGTGACAACAAAAATGCTGTGAGGTGTGTACAGTGTGCTTATCTCTTTGTGGTCATCTCTGTTTGCACTGCTTCAGCTCAGTCTGCCCCTTGACGTTTAGGGTCTGTGTTCCCATGTCGAAGTGGCTGACTACCATTCACACTGCTGTTTACCCACTTTCTGTCAAATCACTCCGCCTTTGACTAACACACTCAAGTTACCCTTCAATATTTGTGTAGTCTTTGAAGTTAACGACACCATTGAAGAATTATTTCATAATATAAAAGGCCATGAAATGAGAGATTAGAAAAGGAAATTCCAGTTTGTGTGCATTGTGTTTTATTGGCTGAGTTTCTAGTCTCTTATACCTTTATGACATTTTGAAGGACACACTCATTTAGAATTTAAATTGGCAGTTGATGTGACACTTTTGATACATTATTTTAGCCCTGATGTTGTGGCTATGACACCAGTGTTGTCTTCTTCACCTTAGGTACCTGTTTCGCAGTGGAAATGTTGAGACCATTGGAGATAAATTCTACAACACAACAGTGGAAGTGCTGCCCAGCAATGTGAGTAGCCTGCCTCTGTCTGTGTGTGTGCATGTGTGCATGCGCGCATGTACTTTGGTTCCATTACTGCCGTCGAGCAGGTCTTGGTTTTCATCTCAGGTGTTGATGCCTGGGGAAGGAGTGGTAAGGCAACAGGAAACACCCACCACAACAAGCTATCTGCTATCTGCCTCCCTCTGGCTCTCTCACACTGTGTGTGTGTGTGTGTGTGTGTGTGTGTGTGTGTGTGTGTGTGTGTGTGTGTGTGTGCGTGCGCGTGCGTGCGTGCGTGTGTGTCAACTGACACTCCTGTCACACTAAAGGGGAAAAGTGGTCATGCCGTGGATGACCTTTGAGTAAACTTAGACAGACATGGAATCCCTGTGAGGAAGATAAGAGGGGAACCACATTACACAAGATGAGTTGAGATCCAGAGGCTTCACATTGCAGGTGAAACACCAGCGGAGCAAAGGGTGAACCATCTGTGACAATGAAAGTGATGAGAAGTAAAAATATCAGCTATGTTAGAAATGTATAAAGATGTATTCATTGAAGTCAAGTTGAAAAATAAGCTCATTTTGTTTTTTGAAGGTGATGTTTTGTCATGGTGAATATGGCAGAACCATGGACAGCAGAGACTGTGTTAGGTCACTGTTGCCGGTTAATGATAACAAATAAAAAAAAAGAGAAAATACAGAAAATGGATAATTAGATTGCCATCAGATGTGCATATTCTGGCTGACAAGTAGGTCTGGTTTTCTGTTCAGAAATGTTCAGTACTAGTGCTGATGAGTTTCCTAACTGACACAGTGATAGCTTTTGTGATACCTAATAAATATGAGATGAAACATGATTTATATAAGCAACCTTTCATTTTAAAGCTAATATTTACCTCCAGCTGCAGCTGAATCTGAGGAGGGACACTCGCGCCATCAGCTTCAACATGGCAAGTGGCATATTTAACCAACTCTGACTTAGTGTGCATAAAAAATAATGCCAGAAGTTTACTTACGTGATCATTTTGAACCCTGTATAATATTTTTTATTTTTTTTGCCCTCAGTGGTGCGGTCATGTGGTATGTGTCTTACAGGAGACAGGACAGAGTCAGGACATCCCATAATTCCCCATCCCATAATTTACATTGTTGTATGTCATTTGTACACCCCTTTAACATTTTAGAATATTCCTGGGATATTTCTCAGTCATCAGTTTTATACTTCTGACTTCATCCTTCATCCACATTTACAGCAATTTTAAAAATCCTATTGTAACACATGTTGTGTTGTAGCTGCTCAATACTGAATTATCAGTGCAAGTGGGAGTATCAGTACAATATTATCAGGCCTGTGCGTTTGTGTATTCTGTCCAGAGCCTCTCCAGATAATGGGGGTGTGGGACAGTATTCAGAGCACACCCAGTGCAGCCTTGTGGACTGAACAAACCGGCAGCCGTAGTCTTAACAGTAATATACCAGCAGTTTTCAGTTAGTAAAAGGTGGCAAAATACAGCATCAGCTGGAATGAGGACATATAGAGTGTTTTTGCTATATAAGGGTTTAGTTTGGATTATTACAGATGTAAATTGAGCTTTGATTGTCCATTGATATTTACACAAATGTTTAATGTAGTGTGTAATGATGTCTCTGGGGTTATCAATTACAGATTGTTGCCATAGTACGCTTTGCTGGCTGTTACTATTCGACCTACTACATGGAGGCTTCTCTCAGCGTAATAGTGACCTTGGAACTTGGCTTGATCGTAGAAGTTAATGATTAAATAGCCACAGCACTGCGATGTGTATGACCAGTATTGACATTGGGAACTTGCATTCTTATCTAACATTCTTGTCTGATATCGATCATGGACAACCCATCCCACCCCCTGCATGAGACAGTGGGAGGCTTAAGCAGCTCCTTCAGTAACAGGCGGCTGCATCCAGCCTGTATAGAATGCTACCGCAGGTCCTTCATCCCAACAGCTGTCAGACTTTTTAACTCCAGCATCATGTAATGTAGCACTGTAATGATGCTGTCTTTCTCAATTCTACATCTTAAACCTGTTTTTGATTTTGTACTACTGTTCAAGGCTAATATATGGTCTGTTGCTAATATCTGCTTACATCTATCCTTTTCACCTGATGCAACAAGTTGTATATTTCTCTCAACTGTGCAATAACACTGTGCCTGCTTTTTGTAACTTGCTGGCTGTAATGACTAAATTTCCCCGGTATGGGATCAATAAAGTCCTATCTTATCTATCTTATCTTATCTAAGCCTGGTCTCACAGGTTTGATGGCTTCAAGGTCAGAGAGGGGACGTAAAGCACAAGCTTTGGACAAGATAAGTCTGGTTTGAGAGTAATCACAAACATACAGAGTGAATGTTTTGATATTGACAGCACCAAGGAAACCATTGACGGACTCCAGACTGTAGCTGTTTGACACACAAAAATGTAGCTCAAACCTTGGTGAGACAAGAAGCATCAGCCATGGAAACAATGGGACAAATCTTGGCAATGTTTCAGAAGTGGAAATAAGCAGTCTTTGTAATTTGAGGAGACTGAGATTTCTAATAGCAGGGTTTTGTGAAGCTATGTTCAGAGTGAGATCACAGAATTTTTTTCTAATCTGTTTTGGACCAACAATTAGCATTTCGGCTTTCTCAGCATTTAAGTGAAAGAAGCTGGGTGACGTCCATTGTTACATGCATTCCTCCAGTTTCACCAACTGATGAAAGTGCCAGGCTTAATGCAGATGGAAAACTGAGTATCATCTGCATAGAAAAAGCAACTGGGTGTGTAGGTATTGATTAATGTTCCAAGGGGCAGTATGTAATTAGAGAAAAGAGTAGGACTGAGCACAGATCCCTGTGGCACGCCATAATTGACTTCTTGTGGTTTGATGAGCCGGAGTCTAAAGCAAGTTAACAAGTTTAAAGTTAAATCATTTCATCATTTGTCAAAGCGGTTTCTGTGCAGTGGAATTTTCTGAAGACAGTTGGAAGAAGTTAATATAGGTTGGTGGACAAAAGTTGATCTATGAGTTGCTGAGCTGCTGCTTTTTCAAGGACTTCAAGGCCGATATGTGAATTATCTGCAGTTGTTGATCAAAATTATCACCAGACTCTGAAATTCCCCTTGGCCAGTGTCTTTCCGCTCATTGTTTTGGTTTACGGCCCCCAAATTTGCAATTCTGTAGTCTCACAGCTCTTATCATCCTCATTTCCAACAACAGCAGGCAGCTGTTAGACACAGTTAGCAACAAGCTGATGAACATAGGGGATGGATATGGATACTTTTCTCAGGAGTTGAAAACAGAGCTAGAAGAGAGTGAATATTAGACTTACATTCATCAGGTGAACACAAACACAACTCCAAATGAATGCTTTTGCATCTTGTGTGTTGATAAGCCATCGATGCAAGCACCACAGCACTGGTCATGTTGGTTTTTCAGCCATGTCATACTCTGTTTTGCTGAATCACTCGTCAGCTGAGGTCTGATGTTTGTGATGACGCACTTTTTTTTTTTCTTGTATTCAGAATGATTCTTATCAGTTTATGTTGGGAAGACATTACTGTTTGCTTTGTGCACATAAAAACACATACTGAGGTTGTTTTTCCAGGAAAGTAAAATTACTGCCTGCCTGACATTTGTTGTTTTATTCCTTCAGGCATCAGCACGAGACAAACTAGTGCCTGGCAGGACGTCTGCCTACAAAGAATCTGATAAGGGTTTCATCATTGTTGGTAAATACATCACACAAATTCACAACCCAATAATAATACATATAATATAAAACTAAGAAGCCATCCCAGCGTGTCACACATGCATGTGTGTCACCTACACACATTCAGCACACACTCTGAAACACCAGTTCAGGAGACGAGGTGAAACTTTTAGTTACTGAATGCTCTCATTAGAGAAATTAGGAAGTACTGAACACTGAAAATATTCTCATTTGTGGGGAGCTGTGAATACAGATATACCACACAGGTACAAAGGAAAATGTTCATTATTACACAATCATAACCTACAGCCCTGTCTGACATGCATGACAGAGATGGTTGTGAAAGCAAACAGAGTCCGCAGTGACAATGATGAAATGAAACCTGCCTAACATCTCACCAGGGTTCCATTCACCAGTTCATGATAGGCAGCTCCATTATTTGTTGTCTGTACAAACTTTCTACCAACATCTGATACTTTTCATAGTTCAGGTTTTTCGTGCTTCTGTCTTCCTGGCCCACAGGACATGAACCTCAGAGTCCTTCTGTCTCCACCTCAGCCAGCACACATGAATTTCACCAAAATAACATGTTGGCAACATTCTTGATGGCATTTAATAACAATAACAACTGAGTTAAAAGCCACTAAGCCAGCAGCACAAACATTGTATACTTTCAGAGCTTATATTTAGCCATCATAGCAGTGTAGCTGTAGAGTCAGTTGCTTGAAAATGATCTTTCTGGTGAAAATTGCAAAAACCTGAAAATGATCTGTGTTGTGACATACCAGAGGGGACTGATTCAAACGTGGTGGTGTTAAATGACAGATGATTTGAACATTGGACCCCTGTAATGTAAATGACTGAATTGTACATTTGTGAAAAACTAGAGCTTTAGCATTGTACACATGCACATGAAAAACAATGACTGTGTGTTTGTGTGTTTTTCAGGTGCCTTTGAGAATGGGGTTGCTAAGGGTGAGATTGAGGACACACTGCAGCCAATCTCAGCACTTCGCCTCGTGGTTCAGTCTGACGCTGACGTCTGGGCTCTCCTGAGTGAGGTCTGACCTGAGACTTGTGTGTATTTGCCTGTGCGTGTGTGTGTGGCTGTACTTATACACACTGCTTAATTAAACAGCAGCAGTGTTTAAGACATAATCCAGAACCTTATCAACATAGATGAAAAGTCAATGTGACATTATTGATCAAATAAAGAAGTACACTTACAGTTTATGCTAACATATTAGCTTGCACTGTTCAGTGTTCGTAGGTCGTTGGCATGAAACTCAGTACTGACACAGAGCTTTTAGTACTGAAAGGGGTTTTGTTCTATGTGATCACTTTAAAATCAGTCACACTCCTGTCTGCATCAGTGGAGCTAAAGTGGAGCAGGTGATTAGCAGGAATTAGCATCACAGAGAACAGAGTCAGAGACAACTCACATCTCCACCCTGGTGAACAAAGCTCAGAGATGACTGTAGTTCTTACAGAAACTTAATTCCTGTGCTTGCACTGGCATGCACATACACAGCCCAGGACAGCAGGACTCTGCAGTGGGTGATTGAAACTGCCCAGAACATCATTGGTAACCATCTACCAAGCATCCATGATGTCAGTGATGTGAGATGCCTGAGCAGAGCACAAAAGATAGCAAAAGACAGCCCCCACCCCAGCCACAGTCCGTTCACCCTGTTGCCATCTGCCAAGCAATACAGAAGTATTCACTGCTGTACCACCAGACTACAGAGCAGCCTCTTTACTCAGGCTGAGACTCCTAGATTCATCCGCCACACTCCACCATAAATAACAGTTCTTAATGATTTATCATTTACTTATCCATTCATATACATTTAGTTTTGTGAGCAGCATGAAAGGACTACAGGTCATCAGGACTTCATTGTCTGACTTGTGTTGTAGAATGATAAATAAATGAACCTTTCCTATTCAGCAACATGAGTAATTCAAACAAATGAGGCCACGATCTGTCATTAGAACTACATCAGCTGAGTAACCACATGTGCATGCATGAGTTTTAACATCTACCAGTCTGAGCAAATACTCTTCACATGGTAACAGGACCGTAGTCCTTCTTACTCGATCTATCCGATCTACCTTAAAGCTCCTACACAGGCTGGTTAGGCCTCACTCTGCAGTTACTATTGTTACATCAAGACGACTACTAATTTTATAATTGTCATTGGGTGCAGTCCATCAGGCTCTGCCAGTGTGTCGCATGGTGCATAGAGGCAAGTGCTGGGAAACCTGCTTTACATGGAGCACAGGTGGTGCATGAGGCAGCACAAATGACACCACAGCTTCTTAATAAGAAAAAGCTGCACTGAGGGGAACTAGAAATAGAAAGAAAGAAGGCAGCATGTCAGTCTGCTCTATAAGTTCACCTACAGTTTGGGAGGTGTATGATGTGTGTAAAGTACAGAGCAGCATCCAGGATGCTGTTTGCCTGGCTTTAGCATAAAGACTGGAGGTGAGGGAAACAGCTAGTCTGTTCAATGTTCAAAAATATTACAATCAACAGTGTGTGTGTGTGTGTGTGTGTGTGTGTGTGTGTGTGTGTGTGTGTGTGTGTGTGTTGTGTGTGTGTGTGTGTGTGTGTGTGTGTGTGTGTGTGTGTGTGTGTGTGTGTGTGTGTGTGTGTGTGTGTGTGTGTGTGTGGTCTTACAGCAGCTAAGGTTTGCTTAACACTCACTCTTTGTCTTGTCTGTCAGATACTCATTAAAGTTTGATGAGCGCAGAGGAGCTGAGACCACAAACACCTGCCATCAAAGGTGGTGCTTCACCTGACAAACTGCTCCCTCTGCTGGACAAAGGCTTTCAGGGACTTTTTTCAAATGAGGATTACATGAAGTGCCTGAACTGACTGACTACAACCTAATTTCTACTTCTCTTTCTACTTAATTGACTGCATTGCTGGCTCACAGTAGCTATTTAAAGACACTCCATTTATCATCATTCATTGTTAGAACAGCAGTGCTTCTCAATGACTAATTTATTACATTGTATTTTGTTGTACAGTAACAAATAAAAAAAAACACCTAATCTTTTGAGTGTGTAATATCAGCTCCTTTTTATTTGTTTTGCCTTCATTTACACAAATACAAAACTGCAAAACACAATCCCCAAATTATAAATGATAGTCTTGTCATGTGGACTCTACAGATTGTTCCCCTGTGCAGACGGTGAATGGAGAAGTCACATCACTTTAAATAACGACCAGCCAGACTGGTTTTAAGGTCAACTTTTATTACCCACACACTGGGGAAAACTGACGTTCTATCTACAAACATGATGTGGATACAGGTGGTTTGAATCTACTATTACAGGATAAGCTTGGCCATATTCTATAGTTTACTACTTATTGTCAACAAATCCTCTGAAAAGACTAATTACAGTGTGTGTATCCAAAGCCTCATATATCTTATTCCTCTGTGCCATACACACACAGTCGTTTGTATTGACTCAAGCTATGTGTTAGATGGTTTTGAAAGATTTCACTCTTCAGTAGGAACAGTGAGCATGGAGCTGACAGCCTCAGACACGGTGGGAAGTCAGAGAGAACTGAGGGACGGGTAGACACATTGTTGGTTTTGTGGAATTTGTCAGTAAATAGAACACTTTGGAAAAACTCCAGACCTGTCCTTTAAGATGGTGCCATTTTAAAACTGTCTTTTCAACATTTAGTCCCGTGTGTCACATCAGTGTCACATTACTTAAAGAACAATAACCAATTGTCACAAACAATGGTAGATATTTACAGAATCTTCCAATAGGGGCTTTAATTTCAGGGCCCACGGCTAATCTCTGCAGGACAATGAGAAACAAGGCCAGAGACCTGATTCTGCTACAGACACCACAGGAGAAACCAGAGTCTGGGCTGATCCAAACAGGATTATTCACTGTGTTAATGCTGAAAGGCTCAAACTGAAGGATGTCTGACTCTGGTCTCTGCTCTTTGTCCTTAAAAAGGTTGACAGAGAAACAATGATATACACCACTGGTGTGCCTACAGCCGACACCGCTTCCCAACATCTTGACACTTGGAGGATCTTGAGGGATTTGATCTACCACAGAAACCTACAGCTGGGTCACAAATGAAAGGACAGTTCAGCATAAAGTATGTTATGACGTCATCGTTATGCCAGAAGCTGTGCGCTGTAGGGATGCACACCCATTCTCTAACTAGTTAACGCAGATTTTCCTTTCACGTGTCACCCGCCTGTAGTTGCAGTGTATACCCGCAGTGAAAATGCAGTGGGCCAAGCAGTGGGTCACTGGTCCTTGCGAGCACCCTTAGTGACTCTGTGAGCGTGTGAAACATAAAACAGATGATTAGCTCCAGACACGACGCTGACAAGCATCTCATCAAAAAGGATCATCCCTTTATTAAATCATTTCAAATAAGCGACAAAAAAACATATATAAACAGTGCTGAAATGCAACAGGGTTTTTCAAGACTTCACAGGTGATGTTTATTTCACATTTATGCATATAATACAGTATGTATATTTGTTACGGCCAGTTCAACTGTAAGCACATGCACAAGACTTTCAGTTTAAAGACAATTTTCCACATGGTCTTGGCTAGAAACTGCAACAGTGACAGTCACTGCTAAACTAGTCATTCACTCTTTGCAAGAAGCAGCAACAAAATGGCAACAAAAAAGTGACATTGTACTGAAACGACACAGAACAAATTTAAAATGGGCTTTCAGAGCCCCCTCTCTTTAGAGAGGTGACAGGCAGTAACAATAAAACCATGTTCTAACAGATCCACTGTAGCTATGGCAGAGGCAGCAATACTGACTAATAAATAACAAAAGGACAAAGGGATTCTGAAACCGCCACATTCTCCTGCACCGCGCTCCTCTTCTGATACCGTGTCACCAGCTGCCTGCCTGCACCCTGACCAACCACCAGGAGTCTCTGTTGCAGTGAGAGGCATGATCCCTCACCAACTCCCTACCAGCAAACACTGAAAACCGTGTTTCATCGGGCTGGAGCCGCAAATCCCCGACAGCAAAAGGGAAGTCTAACGTAAACATCTGAACTCTGAACAGGGCTGTGGGGTTGGAGGGTTTTTTTTTTTTGTTCTGGGTGGTGGAGAAGAGGCAGCAACATCACCAGTTCCAAACATCTCTGTGAGCCAGTGAACATGTGACACTATGGCTTAAGAAGAGTCTCAGCGTGATCTGCACCACGACAAGCAAAACATGTTTTCCAGGATAATGAATATCTGCAGTAGACAGATTACAAGTGATGTCACGATGAGGCATGGGGGACAGAAAACTGACAAATGACCGAGAGCTGATGATGATGAGTACACTGATTTGTTGTTTGAGTTGACTTTGAATCATGAACTGCACAGAGTGCAAATGTAATACATGGAAAATGTTAAATATCCTAAGCAGGAATCTGCAGGCTCTCGGTGCACAGCTGTGATTAGCATGCAGCCATCAGGTCAGAACCCTGGATGTTGTTTTGCACAGGAGCTGGTGAGAAAGACGGCTGTTTATGCTGTGAAAGAACTACTGCAAACGTTTGTCAGGCTCTATGATTAATGCTAGCATTACTACAATAATATCCACATGTCTATTTTAAAGCTAACATAACTCGTGTAGGTGGGACTATGTGCTTTGAATCCATGCTGCCTGTCGCTGGTTAGGGACACAGACACAGCTCATGTCTCCGTACATACAGAGCTGACTGTGTGTCATCTGGGTTAGTTATTACTGACACTAGCTGCCTTATCTCGCTGGAATACTGTGTCCTGTTTGCCAGCCAGAGCTGACAGACGTCTGTAGTGTGCCACATGGTACAAAGAGCTTCAGCAGAAATGTACCCCTAAGCATTCATTTTGATGGTTTCTAACAAACTGCTTTATTTCTGAACCTCAATGTCCACGTGTAAGTTTTCTACCCCCTGCTGCGTGTGCATCCTCAATTTAGTTCTGATCCTTTCTTAAAGTAGATTCTTATTATTGCCATGAAAGTTTATGTATATTTAGTCAGTTCTGGCTAATGGGGCAATTCTATCGACTTTTCCATGCTGACCTGCTGTTCGCTCACACTCTGCTGTATGTTTGGAACTGGTCTGCTGCTGCTCAGTACTCAGGGTCCTGGGACTTAAGAAAGATAGAGTCTGACTGAAGTCTAAAACATGCTTCTGAAAAGATGCTTTCCAAACAGATGGAATCAGAGGTTTCAGGGTTACAGCAGCTCAAAAACCTGTGGTGCAGGTCTGCTGATGGGTTGAGCTTAACAAAAATGTAGGTCTTTGTATTCAGACTTTCCAAGACTGAAATCGTTTTTCTTTCTTTTCCCTGTTCTGATGTGATAAATGCAACACTGCTGCCTGGTGCACATACTGAGATAATGACAAACACCCCTATCTGCAGACTCAGAAACATGTGTTAGGCTTTGATACTAAGAGTCCATGATGTTGCTGATCAGAGCCCAGTCATCCAGGTTTGGGTTCAGGGTTTGGGTTCGGGTTATGGAATGTGTGGGGGTTCTACATCAAGGCTCTCCGGGGTTCTCCTTACTTTCGTTTGCTCTTGGTGTCAGTGGTCTGGAAGACACTGGAGGCCGACATGAGGTTCTCTATGTACTGACCCAAAACTTGGTTCTCCGACTTCAGCTTCAGGTTCTCCTCTTTGACAGCATCCACTCTGGCAGACAGGTCTGGACACACAAACACAGTCATCAGCATGTGCACCACAAAGACAAAAGCCCACAGAAATCAGAAAAAAAAAGAAACAAGAAACACCAGATCTCTGACTTAAAGCCGATGGGGCCGCTTTAGATCGCCATCTAGTTGACACAGGCCCAAAAAACTTTACCAAAAGAATCTGTTTTCTTTGACAAAAAAGACAATGCAGCGGTTCTGTTTCCTGTGCTGTGTGTGCTCTATCAGGACTAACCTGCAGCAGACACGCAGCACAGTCAGGACTCAGTGTCACTCACATCAACTACAGTGCTTTGCTTTATCACACGGGATGCAATGTGGCTGTAAAACAGCTGGTAAGAATACAGCAAACCTGAGGAGACACACTGATGTTCAACACACAGAAGCTGAGCTGGGCTCATGAAATACACACTGGTGGTGTTGTACACTGTGCTGAGGATCATCCATCCTGAATGATAAGACAGAATCTTCTGTGAAGAAGATTCTGTCTGTCTGTCTATTGGTTTGGGGTACACTAGACAGACTGATGACTAAAAAAGACTAAAATGTCAACAGGTTTCAAAGATACCTCTGAAACTAGAGGTGAGATTTGTTGTTTGCATTGTCAAACTCTCTCTACTGGTTGTGGTGCTAATACCAAATGATAAGAGTGAGCTGCAGCTGGCTGAAGAGCAGAGATGGATCATCTTCACACCATAGTCATATCTGGCTCTAGTGTGAAAATCACACAAGATAACACCAATGATGGGGATATTGATGTGTGTCGCTATTTGGCACGCTGCAGTCATAACAATCTGGGTGTGATGTCTGATGATGTGTCGCATTCCAAAAAATCTTATCTTTGATCTGAAAGTCCAGCCTGAGCATGCTGCACTGACTCTGATCACCTGACTGCTGGCGCTTGGTGGATGGACAGTTTGTCTGATATGTGTGTGTGTGTGTGTGTGTGTGTGTGTGTGTGTGTGTGTGTGTGTGTGTGTGTGTGTGTGTGTGTGTGTGTGTGCGTGTGTGTGCGTGTGTGTGTTTGTCATACCTTCTAAAGTATGTTGGAGCTCCAGCACCTGGTTGATGAGCCTCGTCTTCTCTTCCAGCTCAGCCTGATTCTCCATGTCACCTGCAGACAAGTAAAGGGCCAGGACACCATGCACTACCTGACTGGGATATGAAGGAGGGAAGACGTGTGTGTGTGTGTGTGTGTGTGTGTGTGTGTGTGTGTGTGTGTGTGTGTGTGTGTGTGTGTGTGTGTGTGTGTGTGTGTGTGTCTCACCATCGTCTGAGCTCATGGTGAAGTACTCGTCTTCCTTTTTGGAATGCAGGGCTGCGATTCTCAGGAACACTGCAAGATTTTGGAAAGATATACTATTACATCAAATTTTAGAGCTTTCTGACGAACCAGGAGACGCTATGGCAATTACATAGCTCATTAAATGCTAGGTGTCCGCACCAAAACTCTATGTATGTGATAAGATAGATTTTCACAAATAGCATTTAGTGGTAGGGCGAGTTTTCTTATGAAAACTATGAATTACAACAACAGTCCAAATATCATATATAAGCTGCGCATATTTGCCAAAAGGAAAAACCGTTTTGTCTTTATGTTCTTTTTAACGGAGTTCCACATTGCGATCTCAACATGCAAGAGATGCATCGTGATTGAATGACGTTAGATCACACACTACGGGATTAAGGGAAAAAACTATTAAAGCACAACTGCATGATTGACCTGATGTAAAGCTAATGAGAGCAGAGCCCCCACAGCCGACATACCGAGAGGTATCTGCGGTGACTTTTGCTTGCTGAAAGTATTGTAAACCACTGTTAGCTTGTTAGCTGCCTTCACTGCAGCCGGTGACAGAGAAGGCCAGCTGACGGAAACAAACAAACCCTGAAGCCAGGCCTGCTGGTGTTAGCATGCTAACAGTTAGCTAGCATGCTAACACCCACTGATGTTCAGCTTCACCTTCCGCACAGTACAGCGAATAAGCAGCAGTGTGAACTCGGGACACATACCTTACGACGTGGAAAAACAGTGACTGCCGCGCTGAAATGCAGAATTTCCAGAGGAAACTTGTGTAAATTCCCACAGCTTGTGTTTAGCACCAGCTGGGTTCAGTGCGTCCAGCTCGCCATCATCAGCCTAATACCGCACACAGCCGCCAGGGGTCTCAGGGCGCCGGGAGAGAACAAGAGCAACATCCCTGCAAGGAAACCATTCACACGAGACAGGCTTGGCTCTGACTGTTTCCATGCCTGTAGAAAAGAGATCTCAGCTGTGTACAGATGGCTGTTTTAACCTTCTCGTGCCTCTTTTTCTCCATAGTCGATCTACAGCATCCCAAGAGGTAAAGTAGAGGCACAGAGGCAAGTTTGATCTCCATCTTTGTGGCATATCATGAGTGGATGGCAAGTTGCACTAAATGTACATTGCTGTGTACAAAATATTCTGATAGAGAGGTGAAGGTAGGAAGGCAGGGTGGAATATGTATGGGATATTTTGTAGACATGCATATTTGTATACTGCATTTGCATAATGTATGAGCATCCATAAGTCTGTACGTGTGCTATGTACATGATATAGTGTGTATCTATTCATGTGTGTACTGTATGTATCCATGTACAGTTTATTTGTATATTGAGAACCTTTAAATGAAAAATCTGACAATCAGCCTCACTTTTAAGATGGACATGTGTGTTCAAAATGAATGATGGCTGCACAAAATGAGTACACACACTTAAGCGCGTGCAGGGGGAACTCAAGTCCAGCTCAGGGAGGCGAAGGAGCAGCGAAGGAAACTGGAGCAGAACGACAGCATGAGGGAGGTGTGGGACGGGATGAAGACCATTGCCGGCTGCAGATAGAAGCGGGGTGCCACCATCGAAGGAGATGTGGAGAGAGGGAACCAGTTGAATAACTTCTTCAACAGGTTTGACCACCCCAACTCATTCGCACCTCACAGTAGTACTGCAGCCCCCTCCCCACCCTCTGTTCTCTCTCTCCCTCTGGACACCAGCACAGAGGAGACCATCCCCCCACCCAAGATCACAGCAGCCCAGGTGTGCGGAGAGCTGAGGAGGCTTCAACCTAGCAAGGCAGCGGGTCCAGGAGTATCACCTTGACTGCTGAGGGCCTGCGCGTTGGAGCTGGGAAACCCCCGACAGCGCATCTTCAACCTGAGCCTGGAGCAAGGGAGGGTCCCTCAGCTGTGGAAAACATCCTGCACAGGGATGGAGTGGGACAAGGAATCGGCCCTGGCATTTTGGACCAGACCGGCCCACCACATTCGATAACACACACCTTTTCGGTCTTTTCGGTCTCTTGAATGTGTATACCAGCTGTGCAACTCTTTAAAACCACGTACCTTAAGTCATGCAATGAGTTAACGGGAATCATTAAATACTTCCAAAAAGTGTAATTTATTAACACTACAAAAAAGTACTCCACCACTCCATCACAGTCATGGATCTTTAAGCAGGATTCATCCTATTGGGTGTACTCATGTGTTTCAGGGAGGAAGAAAAGTGAAAGAATAGAGATGAGAAATGATGGATCAGACGCTAACTCTTCAGTCCAAAAGGATGAATGTAGCTGAACTCCTGAATGAACTCTGAACTCTGTGTGTGTATGTTTGAGAGAGAAAGAGAGAGAGATTTAATTATTGGTCAGAAACTGACTAGAATACAAACTAACCTGGCCATCGAACATTAGCCAAAAATATGTTACTGACGTTTTATCATTGTCAGATTTCCCAAGGGGTTGGGCTCACCGCAGGTTTTACTGCATGTCGCTGTGCAATGTGGCCACCACCACTGTCATCAGCCACGGGAGCTGATGAAGGCCCTGCTGTGGCAAACATAGCAGAAATTTTTGTGCATTTGGCAGCGTTGGCTTGAAGAGCCAGCTTCTTTTTCTCTCACAGTTTTTCCGCACCTCCTTTTCGTTTTCTCTCCATTCTCGCAGATCTTAACACATTACGTTACCGACACAAAAGGGGTAGTGTGTCATGATATGATTGGGCGAGATGAGCCCCGTCACGTGTCAGTGAAGAAAATAACCTATGGGCCTCAGACCAGCGTGTGTCGAGGGCCGGCCGGTGGTTATGAACAAACTTTTGCGCTGACTTTTTTTTCCCGAATGCATTACTGTACGCTGGCAGGACCAAAGTGAAAGGGGTTGGTGTTTAACGATGTGATTGGGCCAGCCCAATGTCAATCGTGCCGCTGATCAACTGTCTGGTATTATAGGCCGGTCAGACCAATCTTTAAGAAGGTGGGAGTGGAGGAGGCCATTGTCTGCTTGCTACACTGATCCCTCTACCACCTGGACAGGGGCAGCGGTGTGGTGAGGATTACATTTTTGGACTTCTCCAGCGCTTTCAACACCATTCAGCCTCCGCTCCTCAGAGAGAGACTGACAGAGATGGGAGTAGGCTCACACCTGGTGGTCTGGATTACAGACTATCTGACAGGCAGACCTCAGTATGTGAGACTTGGGAACGTTAAACATTAATGTCAACATTCCTCAATGTCCTGACTGGAATCTGTACAACACTCTGTTCAACATGCACCTTAACCTGCATTCTGTTTGCACTGGACATTTAAACTCTGGACATCTCATTTAAACTCATGTAAACACTTGACATTTAAACTTGCTTTCTGTTGCATTGGACATTTCTACTTTTACTTCTGTTTGGACATTTTTACTTTTAATTCTGAGGCCTGTGATGAAATGTAGGGAGTCACTGTGCAGCAGAGTGCAGCATGGTGTATGTATTGTAACATGAATTACATAGCAAGGTGAGGTTTACACTTTCGTTACTGCGAAACATGAGACACCATGTTCCATAAAGTCTGTCAGACTTAAAGGTATTTGCAAGGTTACAAACACAATGTGTTTTAGAAGAACATGATCTTGTGGATTAGAAATCATTAAACATATGTATACGATGAACAGTCCTATTTCTGAAGAACCCTTATCTCATAGGCCGACTCTTTAATTGCTTGAAATCTTCAGAGCTGGATTTGAAAGTACTTGAGCAGGATTCCCCGCAGTAGTCCAATCACAGTCAGCAGAGACATAATGGCAAAGTCACCCAAAGTCAGGTAAAAACCAAGTAACCTGCAAACCACAGAGCACGCACATTACAAAAAAAATCATACATTTAGATATTTTGGAAAAACAGCGAGGTGTGGGTCAGATTTGTTACCGTTCCTCGCCAGACTTGATATATCCTTCGAAATAGATCTGTCGGGCAACCATGTACACAAGTCCTCCTACAACTGCAGTCATTTCATTGAAGAACATCCCACAGGTCCATATCATCACCAGGAACAAAGGGTAACACTCCACACAGTTCTGACTGCAAACACACACCACAGCACACACAGCCAACGTTAATGTCACAACATCTTTGACGAGGTAGAAGAAAGACATGACATGGCATATTAGAATTTTGGAAAGGTGATATTTAGTGCTGACACTCAGTCTCTTCATTCAATACTCAGGGTATTTTCTAAAATCACATTCTTGCTCAGCTGCAAAAGCCTCTGAAACAGCTCTCAGGCCATCATAGAAGAGCAGCCTTTCCCCTTTCCTTATCACTGTATTCATGTATTTAGCAATAAATAAAGGTCATATTCAGTATATATATATATATATATATATATATATATATATATATATATATATATATATATATATATATATATATATATATATATAGCATGGTAATATTTGTTTTGATAAATTAGCCCTGAGTGCAATGTACAGCTGAGGCATTTAATTAGTTTAGCAGGTATTTGATTATACATAAACAAAACTATTGGGCAAATATATATTTTGATGTGATAAGTGCTAGATGAGTTGTCAGGTAATTCTAGGGGAGACATGAATGTTTCACAGCATGTCATAAAAATCCATCCAATAGCTGTTAAATGAATGTCACATCTGCTCCATAAACGTCAAACTCACTACATGTAGCTGCTTTATGCTTTTCTATCTGTGCCACTATATTTTGCAGTTGTAAGTGTTGTCAGTGTAAAAGCACGACTGAGAGTTGGTTAGCATGATCAACATGCAGTGTTGAAAATACTATTCAGAGTGTGACAGGCTGCTGATGGATGTCTTTTGAATGTCATTTTAGCAGCTTTGTAACTGTCTGGTATTTGAAAAGATTCTTAGTCCTCTTACTGTGCACGGAAAATCCTCTGAAACTCTGGGGGCCCGGTGACAGACGGAGGCTTGATATTAAAGGCCAACCTGCAC
Organism: Chaetodon trifascialis; assembly: GCF_039877785.1. Classification (NCBI taxonomy): domain Eukaryota; kingdom Metazoa; phylum Chordata; class Actinopteri; order Chaetodontiformes; family Chaetodontidae; genus Chaetodon; species Chaetodon trifascialis. The sequence continues at coordinate 5,270,504 of NC_092060.1, forward strand.
AAGCCAACTCTCCGGGCTAACCTGGCTAGAAGGAGACAGTAACAGTGAAGTCTGAGTCTCCTCAAAGACTCAGACAAACCATGACAGTGTATCTTAACACAGAGTAATCCATGCAGCTCAAGGTTTGCAGCCTGTTTCAGGCCATCCTTCAATGGACACATTTTCAAACTAACACTTTTAAAACTGAAATCTCAATCTCATTGAGCTATGCGGTGAATCAGGCTGTATGTAATTTAAAAAGTTTTATAAAGTGTTGTTACAGTATGTTTCTTCTTCAAGTCTGACCCCCCCACAACACCAGCATGGTGACATGGGAGCAGTGGTGCCTGAAGAATGCCTTTGTTTTTTAAGCGACCCGTCCTGTGTTATTAACACTGACATGTGTGTCTGAACTACTTTTGCACCCAAAAATGTGCCAGTAATATTTGCACATTGTCACTTAACTTCTGCTGCTTGACTTCAGGGAGTAACGATCATGATGAAATTAACATTAGCCACAGAAGGACGGAGCAGCAGCACCAGATACATGAGCTGTTGGCTAATAGCACCAACGTAGCATCAGGTGCAGATTGTTGTTCGCTTCATATGTGCTTCAATTCCTTCTTTCTGTCATTAATTTAATCATTAATTTAACTTAATTTTCAAGCAGGGCAAGCTGATAGAACTCTGAGGACACTTAATTTCTGAGAATGGCATTGACTATGTATGACCCGCCCTCCTCTGCCCCAGATTGGGTTAACCTGATATTCATACCCAACCAACCAAAGAAGGCAACAACGAGTAGTAGCCAATCAGAGTCAGAGTAAGGTGGATCATGCCTTTGCTATCCTAGGAATAATAATTGTAGCACGATACTACATAGCGCGCATTAGAGGAGATTTGTAAGTGGGTATACGCAATGCCTACGGAAAAATAATTGGGTATACGCCGTACACCTGCGCATACCCTGCGCTACACCACTGCCTGCTACTCTTACTATTAAACAGGTATATTTAAGTATGTATACAGGCATTTTCAACTCACCCATTTGCAGGGCAGACAGAAAAGACACCGCAGCCAGCAAAATCGGGGCGTCGGTTTCCATCGTTCACTGAAAATTCAGCTTTCCGCACAGTTTCTCTAAAGTACAGCGTAGGCTATACATAACACGCAGGAGGTACCTTCTGAGGCAAGGCAACTGTGGCGCGTCCCTAAACAACCGCTCTCATGTTGTTTTCAAAGCCCTGCCCTCCCTGCTGCTGAACAGATGAGAGAGGGGAGGGCTCAGATATCTGCAGCAGCTCAGATCCTCAAGCTGTTCATCAGCACAATGCAGAGGACAAAGTGCAATAAAAACAAACAACATACACAACAACATTGTGGAGGTGGAAAACTTGCAGGGCATGAACTCCTCTCTCTCTTTTTCCATTCTTTAAAGAATCATTTCTGTCACTTGTTCACGCAAACAGTTATCACGTCTCCTCTTGGTAATGACTGTCTTTCACTTCCACCTTTGTAGCCGCTCACAACAGCTATTCATTTAACTTAGACTTTTCCTTCAGACATGGTCAAAGTAGTTTCTTTCAGGCTTGCTGTTGCCTAATGTTTCACAGCAGGTATGTTTGCTAAAACTGCCATGCCAGCTTTGAAAGTCAGGGATATTTGGAGGCAGTGATCGTTGCAGACCTAAATCTTTAGAGATTCCAAGATACCAGATATGACAGACAGAATTTGAATTGCACCTTTTATAGGACAAATCAGACGTAGTGTATTCCCATACTTGATGATGATGAGCCTGACGGTATGAGGTACCCCAGTATATTATTTTTGGAATATTTATTGAGTGTTACCTTACACTATTGGATTTGGTACTTTATGGAGAGCTGTGCACACTATTATGCATGTTGTTATAGGGCTCATTTTACTCACTGTGAATTTCTTTGTATTCTTGTATTTTTCTGTCCTCATGTAACCTGCAAATCATCTGACGATGACCTCCTGTGAACCTGCAAACCATGCTCCTTAGTTTGAACTCTGTGGCATTCCACTCGATAAGACTGACACCAGATGGGCCCACAGACTCCTCTCTTATCTGTCTGTCTTGTTCGATACATGCCTTGAAACCAACACATACACATCTTTTGTATTATATTTCAGTTAGTTCACGTGAACTTTGGTTGGCCTGTTCACGTCAGAGATAACTGGCCAAGACTGGCCAAGTGCAACCTCTGTATGGGACAAGTCCCAGCCCAAGAAGATACACCCGCAAGTCTGTGCTCGCTCTGGCTGGGATCCTGTGAGAGCTCTGTCACTTCGAGCCCAGCGCTGCCTTGCTTTACCTGTGACCTGAATAAACTTTACATCTGTGAACTAAAGATTTCTTCTGTCTTCTAGGGCTTCCAACAAAACAATCAGAGCTAACAATGTGAACACACATATATATACACATGGCTGCCATACATAGCTAAGCACATGCTTACTCATGATATGTGTTTTGTCTGTACAATGTAGGCCACGCTATTTCCATGTCACATTAGACGGATTGCATCATGTTACTGTATGATGTTCATGTCTGATGGCAGCGTGCATCGTCACTTGGAACATGATGAATGTTATTTTTCTCAGGACAAGATGAAGCTCTTAACATTTCTGCCCATGTTGATCAACTGTGCAGCTGAGATGGAGTGGAAATCTGAGAACAGAATAGAATAGAAACACTCGCTGATACAGGAAGAAAGTTTTTTGGTCTGATGACTCGTTGTGCTCTAACTGTCAAAATATTCTTCTCTTAGGATAGAATGACCCGCCCTGCACTGCCTGCGATTGTTTAACCCTAACCAATCATCAGTCCTCATGCCTACACCAACCAAACTAACGACGGCAACACGTACTAGCCAATCACAGGCGGAGGCATTCCTTTTCCATCCTAGGAAAAAAATGGACACGACGTGGCCTGAATGCTGCGAAACGTGCACGCTGGAGCGTCATCCCACAGGTTGCAGGTCGTGTGTACATCGCTTTTGCCTCAGCATCTGTCCTCTCTGGTTAATTCTCACTCGATCACTAACGATTCAGTGAAGGAGGGGGAGCACTGCTGGGCGCAGGATGGGGAGGCGGACGCCGTCTGGTTTACTTTGACGTAAAGCAGAAGCGTTATGAAATCAGAAAATGTGTCAAAGTAGCAAAAGAAAAAAAAACAACAGAATAATAACATGCATGGTTCATCCATTACCACCCAGAGCACTGCCTTAACTGCAAGATCAAACTGTTCGCTTCAGTTAAACTTCATTTAACAAAAAAACAAATAAACTTCTATTCAAATTTGTTCCAGTTTAAGTGTGATCGTGCATTTGTTGTCTCAGTGAAAGCTTCCAGGTGAAGAGTAAACTCGGGCTGGAGAGGCTCGTCACTTGCCATATCATGCCATTCCCATGACGGCCCGTGGGTGACAGGAGAAGCGGCCATCCAGCAGCTGCTGCAGCATGGACAGCGACGAGGAGAACATGGAGGAGGCCGTGGAAGGTAAGCGACGGCTGCCTCTCAGTTTATGTCTCCGGAGAAGACACGGCACTGGCTGTGGGCGATATTTCTCAGTTGTTTTGAGATTCGGCTCTCAGTACTCGGTAAATCTCCATGAGTCAGTGTGTCAGCGGGCCCGCTCGGTAACTTCCGAGCGCCTCGGACTTTATTTCAGAAGGGAAGCCGCTTGACAAGTGAGGGAGGGCGGCCTGGATGACACGAGCGTCCCGCCGGCACCTTGGCGGCTGGACGGACGTGGACAGGAAAGGTTTTGCAGTTTCACTCTGCTACACGTGGGCTCGCCTCAGGGATACAAAGATGGGTGTGGTGTTCTTTTTTTAAGATTTGAACTGCTGAGTATTTCATCAAGTTAATAAAAAATGTGCTGCGTTCCACACACTCCTGTGTTTGTCCAGGCAAACGGAGCCCAGAGCTGACACACTGGAGTCTGCTTTGCTTTGAAACGCTGGCATCTCGTTGTAAATGGAGCATGACTGAGAGCCATCAGTGTAAACCTGGAGAATCAAATCTTTCCTCCAAAAGTCTACATCTGACCATCACAGTCCTGCCTCTCCCCAGAGACACCCATGGCCACCGGGGGCCCTCAAAATACAGGAGCTCAGGAAAAGACTGAGGGTGAATGGACAGATTTGACAAAACCACTGCTGCTATAAGGGGTTATATGGTTATGTGACTAACGAGCAGGGTCCTGAAACACTTTTTAAGAATGCTGAGATGAGAGGAGATTGACAGTATTTGGACACGGCACCTCTTGAGTCCTGAAAAATGAAAAGCATTGGAGTGAAGCTGCACTGATTACAGAGGACAACATGAGCGTCTGGTCTCAGAACTATGTGGAGCCAAGAATGCAGTCAGTCCAAAGAAATCACCAGACTCAACTGTGTGTGTGTGTGTGTGTGTGTGTGTGTGTGTGTGTGTGTGTGTGTGTGTGTGTTCAGGTCCATTGGATGACGATGGTCAGCCACATGGGTTCTGCACAATAACCTACTCATCCAGCGATCGTTTTGAAGGACACTTCACTCATGGAGAGAAGAACGGAAAGGGCAAGTTCTTCTTCTTTGATGGAAGGTACTGTGAAGATATGGCAGAAAAAATATATGCAGATATTTCCCACAAACACTCGATTTCCTCCATTGTTTAACAGAGCAGGTCTTTGTCAACAAACTCACAGTAGTGTCTACATTCAGAAAGCATGTTGAGATGCTCTGAGGGCCACTGCAGTAAAATGACATTTCAAGACTTCAGTCAGTATTTGAGAAAAATGTGAAACTAATACAAATACTTGATTATAAAGTTAAAATAAGTTGCAAAAAATTGAGGAATAAAGTTTGTGTAAAACAAAAGAAGTAGAAATTTAAGTCCTGTTTTATAGTAGACAGGTGAGAGCAGTCTGTCAGTCAGGCTGTGGATCACCTCAATTTATAGCTTTCAACTGACCTCCATAGATTTGAGGATATTAAGATAAAGGTAAACCACTGAAATGTATGTAAATGTACTTAAATGTTCCTAGCTGGAGCACGGTGGACACTTGGTTTGTTCCATACTGAACCAAAGAGTGCAGAGATCTAATCACAGGTTGATGGGATTGGAAAAGGATAAATCGCAGTAGATGAAATGATATGAAAGGCAGCCACACTCGTTGCACTGCTCTGAGTCAACGTTAATGCTCTGCTGGTGTCGTGCTTATAGCCCATTTAGGCACTTAGCCCTGTTTGTGTGCTTCCCAAAGAAAAGCTCTGGGAGGTTCAACATTGCATTTAAGTGCACTGAGCAGTAATGCTGCCAAACAAGGAGGGAACCAGAGGTGACATACAGAGACAGACCCCAGCTGTGGACTGATCAAAGGACAGTGACGTTTCTGTCCAATACCAGAACAACTGTGACTGTACAGAGGACTGCCAGGAAGAGCTAAAGCATGCATGTTTAATGCAACCTGCCAATCTAATCATAGCATGCAGTGTTTGTACTCAAAGCAGCCTTTTTCTCAGGGTGTTCCTCTGCTAAGCTGAAAATATCAGTTTCATCCTAGAAACATTTTGATTTTTTTCCCCATAATACTGCATGTTTCATCTCAAAATATTCCCCTTTTACTCTCATAATATGACCTTGTAATCCAGGATATCGCTCCTTTTTTCTCATGACTCAATCTACTTCTCAATTTTATTTACATTTTTCTCAAACTGTCAACAATTCCTCAGCACCCTGGAAGGTTTCTATGTAGACGACGCTCTGCAGGGCCAGGGGACGTACACGTATGAAGATGGCGGTGTCCTCCATGGGACCTATGTAGATGGCGAACTCAATGGGCCTGCTCAGGAGTTCGATGGAGAGGGTTGCCTGGTGTTCAAGGGCCAGTACAAAGATAACAACCGCTTTGGGGAATGCTGGATCTACTACCCTGTGAGTCAGCTCAGTGCTCGCTACAGCTCAGTGCCTATGCATACATGTATGGAGAATTGACTGCGTTACATGAGTTCAAGCACTTCTGAGGCCATACTTTAAGTATTTCTCTCACCAATAGAAGTTCTGCATGGCGGGGAGTGTTCTTGAACTCTTTGTTTAAGAAAGAAGCAGTTATGATGCAGTGCCTGAGGTCTGCACACACTGAACATATTAGACATGACATAAATGAATGGTGTTTGTTAACTGTGTGTATTGTGCATGTTGGTGTGTACTGTGGTGCGTCTAGGATGGAGGCTGTGTGTTTGGGGAGGTGAATGAGGACGGGGAGATGACCGGTGACTCTGTAGCGTACATCTATCCTGACAGACAGATGGCTCTCTGCGGGAGCTTCGTGGACGGGGAGCTGATCGAGGCCCGCCTCGCTACCGTGATCTCCAACGAGAGTGGAAGACCTCGCTTTGACATTGCACCCAACAGTGAGTGCGCCTGTCGAGTCGAGCCTGTGTTTGTTAAAAAAGCCAGTAAATGCAAAACAGCAATGAATGGTCTCATATAAGAGATAGTTTGTGCTGTATAAACAGTCCGCTGTAGCAAATCATTTCAATTCTCATGTCAGGTTTAGGGCTGCACGGTGGCGCAGCAGGTAGTGCGCGTGCCTCACAGCAAGAAGGTCACCGGTTCAATTCCCGGGTCAGGCCTTTCTGTGTGAAGTTTGCATGTTCTTCCCGTGCATGCGGATCTCTCCGGTGACCGGTCCAGGGTGTACCCCGCCTCCCGCCCGTTGACAGCCGAGATAGGCTCCAGCCCCCACGACCCCGAAAGGGATAAGCGGCATAGAAAATGGATGGATGGATGGATGTCAGGTTTAGTCTTGACGTCCTGCAGTGGGCTGCTGAACTGCAACTAATATTGTCCGGGGGCTGCAGCATTTAAACAAGACTGCTGTGAAGCAAAGACTTGTGTTTGGTTTAATAGTGTCACACTGACGCTGGCACAGGCACTCATACTTACACTGAAATAATGTTTTGTCTAGCTAGTTCAGTGACTTAATTTTGTGGCAGTAACACAAAAAATGTTAAAAATATAACTTCTTAAAGCTGCAGTAGGTAAGATGGAGAGGAGAGCAGACTTAGCCTGAAAATTTGACCCAACACATGTTCCTCGTCACTCCCCCTCCCTCTCCGCTGCCCTCATGCCCTGCCTCCAAGCCCCTCCTCCCTGCGATGTCTGAGCAGCTGCCGTGACAACCAGTGACGTTAGCCTTAGCATCGGATACAAGCTAACTCTGCCCAGCCGCTACATCACAGTCGCTAACATACAGTACACGCTGCTGAGTGTTACTATAACAATCACCATATTAGCTTTCTAGTTATTAGTTGTCTTAGCCGTATGCTGTTGTTGGCAGCAGCAGTATAGGCAGTTTCTCCTTTGCAGGTGGCTGTTGCTCCGCCATAGCTTCCACTAGCCTCCTGACGCTGCTCACAGAGCTGTTTGACTGAGCGATAGCCAGCAGCATGAGCCGAGGGAGGGGGCAGTTTGCAGCGTTGAGTAGTGATTGACAGATGTCAGACACTCCCTCAGACGCTTCTCTGGCTCTGATTGGTTGTTTTGTGTCGGGTGCAGTGGATTCTTGCATATTGCAGTAGAAGCGGTCGGTGGGACCAATGAAGCCGTTTTTTTTTTCACACATAACATGTTTCATGTACTGCTGTCTGGGCATGGGGACACTTTTAGCAAATATGACAAAAAATATTTTAATACAAGTTATCTGCTGCAGCTTTAATCACTGAGTAGTATCAAATTAAATGGTGAGTTATCACTGTGAACATTCAAATGAATGCTGTGATGACTCAGTGTACTTCCAGATATTTACAATATTGGTCATGTGAGTTCAGGTACGCAATAATACAGACAGTGAATATACAAAATGTAGCACAGGGTGTCTCAATAAATACACAAAATTCAATCAAAGACGGCGATACAGTCCATACTGTGTGTAAGATCAACAACCTGTCTGCTGGCAGGGTGTTCAGGTGCTCCTGTGTATATATCACATTCAGTCATCAGTGTTGACAAGGATTTTTGTATATTGCTGTTAAACCTGTACTTTAGCCCGTGTCACATTAAGCTAATTCATCATATGTATTGTGGGTATCATAGTTTACTGCAGTCAAGACATTCAGGGTGACATCATGGTGTGAATCTTGGAGTAATGACATGAGATGTGCTGGAAGCTGGGTGAGTCATGCTGCACTCAGGGTATCCTCTGCAGCTCTGATTGCATTTGATGCACAGAAGCAAGTGTGCAAACAACTGGACATGAACATGACATGCTCTGTCTTTCAGGTCCTGTGTACTCATACGACAAGTCCACGTCCACCTGTATGGCCACCCACACTCTGCTTCCTGACCCCTACGAGAGCCAAAAGTAAGTCACTTTTGTCCCGTGCATGCTGCGAGCCAGAAAAATGACATCTGAACTCAGCATCACAGTTACAATGGACGTCATATTGTTTCCACGTGTCAGGGTGTTTGTGGCAGACTCTATGATCAAAGGAGCAGGACAGGGCCTGTTTGCAAAGACCGACTCTGAGACTGACACTGTGATGGCTTTTTACAATGGAGTACGCATCACGCACTCTGAGGTATGACCTGCAGAGCACATCCACTGGAACACCTGAACGCCACATGTTGAATATATTGAAGGGGCAAATAAGCTAGTTAGCCAGTGAGCAGACAAGTTGAAAAAGTTAAAAGTGAGGGATAAATAGTTCAAAGAGCTAAAAGTAATAGTTGTTAAATTTGATTGCTAAAAATGGTTTAAATGTGGAGCTACAAGTCCTGCTACATCCTTCAACCATTTGTCTCTTTTTCCATGACTGCATGTCACTCGTCAGGTGGACAGCAGAGACTGGGCACTGAATGGCAACACAATCTCATTGGACGAGGATACTGTGATTGATGTCCCTCAGCCGTTTGACGAGATGGAGAGATACTGCGCGTCTCTGGGTCACAAGGCGAACCACTCCTTCACCCCCAACTGCAAATATGACCCGTGAGTGCAAACTTTCACGTGCATCACACAGTCTTCCTCAGCACGTTAGCATGGAATCGTACATGTTGAAATTGCCTTTTTTTTGGAGCATCTGCAGGTCCATGTTGGCTTAACCTAACTTAACTACAACTAAAAAATAGATTTAAGTGATCTCTCTAAACTTAAGCAAACCCAACCAACTTAAACCTACAGCTGCTAGATTTACTGCTAGCATCGTAACATGACGCATAAGGAATGGGAAAATGACTATGGTTGTGTTTCCTGTCTGAATTTGACTGTTTGTTTTTTCGGTTGTGCAGGTTTGTCCACCCTCGTTTTGGGCCTATCAAGTGCATCCGAACCTTGAGGCCTGTGCAGAAAGATGAGGAGCTGATGGTTGCTTATGGCTACGATCACAAGGGAACGGGGGAAAATGGCCCTGAGGCCCCTGATTGGTACAAGCAGGAGCTAAAAGAGTTCCAGCAGAGACAAGCAGCTCCCACTGGCCAATAAGAATACAGATGAATTCATCTGGACTATAGAACAGTCCCCCTCTACCTGTGCTACCACCTTCCAAGATTCCTGCAGCATCATGGCACCTGATATCCCTTGCAGCTGCAAACCACACCGTAGATATTTGAGAAGTTACTGTGCTTGGTATGGTATTCAAATGGATACTGGTTGATCAGTTCAGTGTGAATGAAGGCCTTGGAGAGCCGAGGCCGAAGCTACAAAGGAACTATGCAAGAAACCAAATGATATTAGAGGAGACCTGTCTCTGGCCGGAGGTGCTGTTCTGCCTGATTACACCACTGTCCTCTTCATCACATATTACTCACATGGAAATCAAGATTTACATGCTTATGGTGCTTAAAAATTTAGGATATGATGAAAAAATTTTACCACTTTTCCCAGTTTTACACTTCATTGTCCGTCAGTTGTTTTACACAGCGGTTAACAGCAGGGCTTTCCTCCAGGTGATGAGTGTTTTGCCACACAGTATTTATCTTATCTGGTTAAACTGTGGAGCTCACCGACACATCACTGGAACTAATTCAGCTGGCTGGCTCCATACATGTCAGTGTAACTTTATAGGCCTACTCATTTAGCATACAGTATATACAGTATATATAACTGACTAATTTATTTATAACATATGAAACCTGTATTTCCTGAGCTTTGCAGAGGTGATTTGTAATGTAAGCAGTCTGGGAGAAAATAATGGGTGGTCTACCATAACAGGAAAGATCCACATACAGTGAGGTGGTTTGAATTTTCTAACCTCATTATCTGTGTTCATACCCTACAAAATAAAGTTCAACATAAAGAAAGTCACTCCACGTGCTTCACTGATTTTATGAGTTTGGGTGTTTGTAGCTGCTATCTCAAATGACTATCTAATAAAGACAGCGTAGTGTTGAGTGGTGAGATTGAAAAATAAAAGTTTCTGGAAATTGTAGCTGTACAAATACTTATTTAAGTATTTTCTAAGATGTTAGGATCAATAGTAAATATCTGAGACAAGATCTGAAAATGAAAAGCTGTTATGTGCTGTCAGTGCAGATGAAGTAAGATCACTGAAATAAAAGATAAGCATTTTAACAGAAATGCAAAATCTGTAGAATTTTGGATTTAGTGGATGCTTTTCAAATATCCGGTGATACAAAGGCGAGTATGCTTGAATTTGTCAAAGTTGTCGTAGAATTTATTTTTGTATGTATATTGTCCATAAAGAAATATTAGCTGGTTTCCTGCTAATGTTTGCAGGCAAATATCTAGAATTAAAAATCACGCTCCATGACCTAGGTAGGTAGGTTAGTAGCTACTAGAATACATATTAAATGTAGAGCAACAGGTTCAGATGAAAAACGTATTTAAGTCTGGCTCCCAAATCCCAAATATATGAGGTTAAAAGAAACAACGGTTGTGTGTTTAGTCGGATGACAGGCAGGCGGGGGGCGGGTCTGAGCAGCCTGACAGTCCGTACTCTGGGCATGAAAGCTCTTTGAAGCCACCTGCTGCCGTTCAGCAGGTTAATGGATAAACTTCTACCTGCTGAACCGACAGTGAAAGTAGTCTGCTGTCCGGAACACACACACACACACCCGGACATAACTGCTGTAAAGCTCTCTGGAATGAAAACAACAAGTTTTAGATTTCTGACATATTTAAGGCTGGTGTCACCACCGCAACTTTAGTTTTTGCACACAAAACGAGACCGAGCATCAAGCGGAGATAAAGTTTCACTCCACCTGAGCCTGACTTGGACTGGCCGGTGAACACCTGGACATGGACCGATACAGGTACTTCATTTTCCACCGGAAAAGCGTGCTCCTCTTCGGGCTCCTGCAGGTGGCTTGTGCGGGTCTTTGTGTGGTGTGTGGGTTCATGGACGCTGTTTTCCGCAAGGATACCCCGCTGAGTATCACCAGGACACCGGTGTGGGGAGGACTGGTGAGATATTGATCATCTATCAGAAACTCTTTCAATATTCAATCAATACGGGCTCGTTAAAGGACCGTCAGAATGTCTGGACTGTAGAGTCTCGTGTTGTTCTGTAAGGAAAATAATATTCAGTCAAATTTGGCGGCAGGTTTCCTCTTCATGTGTTCATCTTGGACCATGACGTGACACAAAGGCGTTGTCTTTAAGCAGCACTAAACGTCCAGAGTTTTGATCGGAGTCTGGTGTGAGAGCTGGACGCTTTCAGCTGCTGCTTCTGGCCTTTGTTCCTGCCTGTTGTCTGTCACTCAGGCCGCTCTCCCCTCCCTTTAGATCATGCTCTCTCCAGGTGTTATGGCGCTCTTTGCCTCTCAAAGGAAGAACCCAGTACTGGTAAGTGCCACAGAATTTATAATGTTTACAAAAAAAACCCTTGAAGCATTTTGATGGTAATCTAATTGCTTATCTGAGCAGATGTGTGCATAGACACATTAAGGCGCAGGGATGTTATGTCTAAGTATGGTCCACCATATTTTTCTCCCTAAGTTAACCTAAAACAAACATTAGTCATATTCCTCAACAAGTCATCTCTCTAACACCACCCTTACCTAACCTCAGCCCTCACCCCCTAACTTCAGCCATGGAGGTCAAGGCTGTAAGGAACATCATTTGAAGGGGAAACAGAGAATTTGACACTAAAGCCAGACATACTGGATTTTTGTGGCCGATATTGATGTTCGGGAGTTGCAAAATTCTTAAAACTTAACAAGCATCCCTTAGATTTTTGTGCTTTTTAAAAGAATTGTGACCAAAATCTAAACTGAGTAGAAAATTTGTTCCACAAGCGAAAAATCAAATTGTTAGTCCTGTCTGACAAATAAACTTTGTAATGTTCCCAAACGACCTCAAACCCAAACTGGCATCTCTGTCCTGACATTTCTCATTCCTCATTAGCTGACCTGCACACCAGCATTGATATATCTGCTCATGTATGGGTCTGGCTGATTGATCGGTCTTGCTCAGTTCCACACAAGCTGTTTCAGGAGAACTAGACCAGTGAGAGGTTTAAAGGAAGGGGCGATCACTCCCCTCAGCCCCCACTTCCATCATGGACTCAACTGGAATTAGGTCATAAAATGAGTCACTGTGGTAAATTATTGGATGGAGGCCTGAATTTTTAGACCAAAGGTCCTAGGTCCTAAGGTCTAAATACATTTCTCAACATTTTTCTTTGATATTTGTTCTCCATTACAACAGTTTAGTACAACAACAAGGTTTGGACTCATAGAAGGCACTGCTCATCTCTACGTGTTTCTAAAGTAAGGCTAGAATATTCTGATGGGATTACAGTCAGTACGTAATTGAATATAGGAATTAGATATAAGTGTCAGACAGAAAAGGGGAATACACACTCTCTCAGTCTGTCTTAAACACATTCATTATCACTGTCTTTTTCCAAACGTGTCTCGTCCCTGCAGGTGAGTGCGATGATGGTAGCAGCTGGACTCTCCTGTGTGGCTGCAGTGTTCATAGCAGGGTACTCCTGTCTGACGCTCACCTACGGGGAGGAGAATGAAGAGGTCTTCCACCATCACGACAGTCCTCAAGTGGTAATCATCACCACCACACACACACACACACACACACACACACACACACACATACAGGTTTCCTTTTGGTGTTGGTGATGAATTAGGTGGCAGCATTCCACTCAAGACAGAGCGTCAGGCCATTGGTATTGGATGGATACACGAAAGTACATGTCTGTCTGTCCATGTGTCCGTCTGTCCGTCTGTCTGTCTGTCTGCCTGCCTACCTGTCTGTCTGTCTGTCTGTCTGTCTGTCTGTCTGTCTGTCTGTCTGTCTGTCTGTCTGTCTTGGTACAGTCCTGGATTGCACACTGTAATGTGTGGGAAATGCAAGAACAGCATCACAGCTGTGACTGCTTCATCCATCTGTTACACTCTTTGTCTCTGCTCAGACGTTCGTGCTTCATCGGATGGTGAAGGGAGCCAATGCCACCATACTGCTGACCTGCACCGTCAGCCTGGTTCTATCCTGCCTCATCGCCTTCGTGGGCTGCCGTAGTCTTCCACGCTGTGGCTGCTATGATGCCAGAACTGGACTGGTAGGAAGAACACAGTCACCACAAATGGCTTTCAAATGAGCAAAACAATCTATGATGTTTTACATTTTGATGAACTGTATTGATCTTCGCTAAGCCCCACTTTTTGTGTTGTAGCTTTTTGTTCTCACGTGGCACATAGGCAGTTTCCTCTGATAATGGCAGCAGTTATTTTTGAAACAGTGGGTGTTTGATTTCAGACAGAGGCAGACAAAACCAGCCTCTGTCAGCCAACTGTGACTGCCGGCATGCATCGGTTGTAGCTACCTTGTTCGTTAAGATAATGTTAGCTGACTCATTTTAAAACTACAACCCTGGAAAGGTGTGTGAAACATGCATATGATGGCTACATCCATGTTATCATGGTGAAGGACTGTGAGGGAAGCTACATGTCTCATCCTCATCCTCGCCAGCTAATGATCCATGTAGAACACTTTCAGTTTCAAGCTCGTTAGCCTTGGTTCTGAAAAACAGTGGCTGTCTGAAGTTCAGATGTCATTTATTCCTAATAAAACTCTGTTCAGGTACTTACTTCACATTCTGATGTGAAATACATGCTTGGACAGGCAGAGTTAGATTTCTACTTCATTATTTCAAAGATTATGTTTAACTTTGAATGTTAGAAGAGAACCAGCTTTGAATGACGGGACTAACAATGTGACTGGCAAAAATAAATGCTATCTCTGGAGTGTAAACTTGCTCACCACAAAACCTGCTGCATTAACACTGTCTGTCAGAATGGGGTCTGTGAAAGCTGCTTGTTGAGGGTGAACTTAATTCACTTTGTCTTTGCAGCTCAAGATTCAGGTTGGCTTGTTTTTTTCGGTTATTTCCAACACTGAGTTCATCCCCACAAACTGACTTAAGAACACCGGCTCGCCTTTTACTTCAACAAAAAAATGATCTTTGGTCCATTTCTCTTTTGAAACAGGACACTCTGCATCTACTTTTGTTTCCTCGACAGTTTCCATGATGCATTGCTGTGATATCAACCGCTACATGCAGGTTGTGTTCAGGGACAACTCAGAAGAAAATGACAGTCTGTTTAATGTTAAAATTAATTGCTTTTTTGTATTTATGAATTTCCAGTGGGCCAGATCAAAGGCCTCATGGGCCGTACTCAGCCTGGAGGCGGCGGTTCCCCACCTCTGCCTTAAACTCTAATATAGTAGCATCCAGAATCAGTGGGATGACTGTATGCTCTGGTCCTAAACGGGCCTTTTTCTACCCCACAACATATTTTGTACCCTCACTAAATATTGTTTTTAGCTGATGATATGAGGCCAGCTGTGACTACTAAAGGGAAGGCAGGATTTGACGGTCACTGATGAGTAAAGGGTCGATAGCTGCTGTTACAGCCTGTGGTACAGTGTAACATTGCTGTCATGTAAGAAACTCCCCTTTGGTGGTTTTTAATACTTTGCCTCACTTGACTAAGAATAATTCCCTTCCATTCAAAAAAAGACATTATGTAGGTACGTGATATTATCTCCATGGATGTGATGTTTTTGTTTTTGTGTGTTACAGGAAACGCTGGTGCCTCAGTATGACCCAGGAGACACTGAGATGGTTTGTACTTGGCAAGGTAAAGTTTCTTTACACTAATCCTCACCACAGGTGCTGCTTTTATTTCTGTCTGGTAGTGACATAGCTTTTAGTCTGTCACTCTGTGATGTAGTTCTCATGAATGTCCAGCAGGTGGCGACGACAGTCTCTTCAACTCGCCTGCTCGGCCCACTGACCAGAGCACCGCTGAAGATGAGGAGCGTCCCTCCAAACTGCCCCCATACAGCAGACTGACCTGACACACGTCCACCCTGGAGAGGAGGGAGTGATGATGGAGTCCATTTCCTTAAATTGTGCCGACACTTTTTTTACTCTTATTTGTGGATGGACAGAGAGAAGGAAGGTTAGAGACAGATGAGGCGTTTCTGATCAGACTAAGCTCTTTGACCAAAGATTTCTGCCGCCGCTTGCCAAAGTTGATTACCTGTTTGTGAGACGTGAAGACTGAAGTGCTGTATTCCCTGCACGCTGTGTGAAAGTGACTTTTGTTCTCAGTGTATAAATTCCAAGACGTTTTAATGTGTATTTAAATAAATGAAACCCATCTGAGCTGTTTGAGCTGATCACCAAGTGACTTCCTAAAGAGATGAATCCACATTTTGAAATGTTCAAGGTAGTTTATTGCAAGGTTACACATGACACAACCTTTGCAACTACCACACCCCAGTACTTCCATTCATTATTCACTTTGTGAATTAATACCACTCTGTATTTTATTTTTTTTTCTTTCTGGGCATTTGCAATGACATACAGTTGCATTATTTGCTGTTCATGGCTGTAGTGAAGAAAAGTAAGGCAAAGGAAATCATAGTAGGCCCTGGTGTGAAGGTGGATGGAGGACATCTATCAAAAACAAAGGACACTTGAAGAACAAAGGAAAGCAGCAGCCAAATGTCCAACAAAGCACCCACGTGATGTCTTCACCGCTGTCACACTGCTGGCAAACCACAGAGCTGCAGATAACACAGCCAGCGTTCGTGCTCGGTCGTATTTCCATCCATGTGCATAGCCTCTGAGCAGTAAGTCCTGAGAGAAGGCCTTTTGGTTTGATTGATAGTCCACATCCTTCAAGGAGACATTAATGTGCAACGTAACCTGGGGTGACAGACGGAGCAGCCACAGGACCAGCTGTAGCCACAACAAACATCCACACCCACTGAAACTCAATGCTGCAGACTAACACGACACACGAAGGAAACAATGTCAGCTGTTATCATACAATGGTGTTTGCAGGACATGCTGGATAGTGTAGCACGAGCTTACATACGGGTGGTGAGTGTAGGCATCCATGAACATGTGGAGGTGCACACTGCAAAGCCTTACACACTTTGAGAGGTATGTGTTTTCACTGTTTGATACACTGGCTAGCCTACACAGCACGAGACCTCTAAATCTGCCTATTCTGCAGCCTTTCATGTACAGAGGAGATAATGAGAAACGAGGCAAAGACAATTCTCTTGAAATTCCATGTCCAAGTTACTTCCAGCTTCCCTTTGTGTCCTTTATCATCAGGCTAACAGACATTCCCCCATCGCTGAGTGCATGAATGAGCAGAAGTCACACTGCAGGTGTGATTTCATCGCATGCTGCCTGTATGCAGCGTTAGCTCTGGAGCTGAATGCTAACAGGCTGAGCTGATCAAAAGTGATCAAAGATGCTCTACAACAAAAGATCAGCCATTACAAGCTGCACCAACAGTGTGAGATGGTTTACACTTCCTGTCTCCTAAGTGGGCACAGCGGTCTCTCCCACCCATCGCCACTGGCCATTTCTAACACTGCTGCATTACTGATGGACTCCTGCTTGTCCGTGTCAGAACAACACAACACCAGAAGAAGAATAAGCCATAGTCAGAGCTCATGCTCACTTCTCTCACAGGAGTCAACAGACGTCCTACAGGGGCGGGTCAGTGACACAGACACAGGAAAAGACTCTCTCACTTTGGGCTGGGTCATTTGTTCCTCCCTCAGATTTTATCACCGTTTTGTTGAATAAAGTGTTAATTAAGAGAAAACATGCAGTGTGCTAACCTGCAGCTAACAGTCAGTTAGCATGCACACCCTGTCTCATAACTGTCTGCAAACTGTTGCTCTTTTGTGGGGCTGTTTATAGTTTGGCTCATCCAAAGGTTATCAAGTGACATCTGCAGTCCTGTTCTGTCCACCTGACAAACATTTAGCTGCAGTTTGGTCTCTACCGACGTGCGGCTCTTTAGCTTCTAAAAGCTCCACGTCTGACCGTGTGTGTCGACCGTCTGCTGCTGAACAGGTGCCGTGCAGCCGGTTTTAAAGCTCTTTCCCTGGAAACAGCTGCCTGCTGCTGCAGCCGAAAACCAGACTGGTTAAATAAGAAGCTGAAACTCACTACAAAGCTCTGTGAAGCCAAGAGGAGCCGCAGGTTCAGGTGATGGCTCGCTGCAGGTTCATCACAATGAGCCACCCCTCTCTCGTTATCACAGTCATGATGCACTGCTCTGATAAACATATCGATTACAGGGACTTTTTGTTGGGGAAATCAATCCATGGCATCTTCAATTTGATGGTTCAGTGCTGAATCCATCTGTGGCACTAATGTCATGAATCAACCCTCTGTGTCCTGACACCTGCTCCTGTAAAAATCACAACCATGAAGGGACATAAACTAGTGAGAGAAAGTGAGAAAATGCCTAGCAAAGATCTGCAGCTGCTGCTGTGATGAGTGACTCCTTCATTATTTTATCAAACGTTTCTTTCTTCTCCTGCTTGCCCCCATCAGCTGTTCACCCAACCTGACTGGACCAACCAAATCAGATTGTTAGCAAGTACTTTCAGATGAATCACCCTGACTCGAGCCTTGATTACCAACCTGGACAAAACAGGCAACTAACCCTCGGGCCCCAGAGGCCACTGGATCACTGCTTTTCTGTTCTGTTTGTTTGGAAATATGAAGAACTAAAAGAATTTCCACTGAGAGAAGGGCTTTAAGCTGGGTCCTGCTTCAAAATCTAGTTTTGAGACCTTAATAATACAATTCAGAGACTGGGAGGAAAAGGGGCTCAGAAGTTTTGAATAGAAGCCCCCAATCATACGATGCAGACTACCCATAACTCACTCAGCTGAGCCTGTCTGACCTTTCCACATCAGCCCAAAGTTATACAGAGAGTAAATAACAAAAACACACTAATTGAGTATTCCCTTATGATTCTAAGTAATGAAGTGTGAATGTGAAGGAATAACGTCCCTCAAGATGTCACGCACATCTTTTTAAGAATCGAGGTTTCCAATCTTTGGATTTAAAGCAGCCACACTTAAACTGGAAGCAGCCACTACGGAGCAGCATCTTTAAGAGTGAGTCCACTTTGTTTACATCTAAATGCTTGTCAACACTATTCAACCGACTGACAGCCGTTCGTGATGTCGCACGATAAATTTAGCAGTGTACTAACACAGGCTAGCTCGCAAACATGAGTATGACTGAGGCAGGTTTCAACGTGTATCATAGTATCGGCTATGCAAATGCTTTTTCAGTGAAGACAAACACAAGAGGAGGGTGGCGAAAATAACACAAACACCTTTGAATATAATGTGGTCAGAAAAAGATTTCCACAAACGACGGCCTAAAAATTGAGCAGTGAAACCTCCATGAGGGCCCCCACACAAACCCGGATGACGTGGCACAGAGTGTATTAGAACGCGTTCGTTCACTGTGTCCACCTGAAGAAAAGTCTGCCCTGCCATCTGCTCATGGAAAAGCTGCTTTGTAAAGAAAGAAATTTCCCTCCCTAAAGTCCCTCATGTATTAACGCCACTGTGCTGCCATGTTTTCTGTCCACGAGGACAAGTGAACTGAAACTGAAGATTTTTGGCCCCTTGTTAATTTTGATAATTGATCATTTTCACAAACCAGCAATCAGTTTTGGCGTTCAGAAACATCGATCATACTGTAAATATTACCACAAAACCATTTCAAGTCATTCATAAAGTTACACATGAGCATTGGTGAAAATGCATCCTCTTCTAATGGAGACATTCATCTATGTGTTGTGCTGATTATGAAGCCATTTTTCTTGAACCATGCTTTCTTTCTCAACCTCCACTCTCTCCTCCACTCCCTCCGTCTCCAGTCTCCTCTTTCTTGTGCAGCCTCAGGCTGAAGTTGTCTCCTGCTTTCCCTCCATTTTTCTCCATCAGCAGCTGCTGCAGCCCCAGCTCCTGACCCCGTCGCCCCCGTCATCCCTCCCCCTGCCCAGGGTGATGGTGCCCCCTGAACTCTCGGGCGGCTGGCTCAATATCAGAGGCTTCTGAGACTTCAGCTTGTGGGCCACCGTCATAAAAATAGCCTCAACGTGGTCACTGTTCCCTCTGCCATAGTTTCCATCTCCCTGGCTGTTGGGGTTCTTTGCAGAGGTCTCAAACAGGGGCATGGAGTGGGCGTCTGCGAACTGCTGCGCCACGTCTGTGCCCACTTGGATGGAGTCTTGGAGGTCGCACTTGTTTCCAACCAGGATCCTGGGCACCTCTGTGCCCAGTGCATGCTGCTTGCACTCCTCAATCCAGGCTGGGAGGCTGCGGAAGCTGGCAGCGTTGGTAACATCGTAGACGAAGACAACTGCGTGCACATTGCGGTAATAGTGCTGCACCATGGACTTCCTGAAGCGCTCCTGACCTGCAGTGTCCCACAGCTGGATCTGTGGGGGACAGTAAGGAAATTGATCAGCTGAAATGGATGAAATCCTGAACCAAAAATGAATCAATTTATCTAAAAATATTGTGTGTGTATTCAAAGACTGATACGTATATCTTCCTCTTCTGTGCCACAGAGCTGCACTGTTGTTGCTTAGAAGCTATTAAAAACCCATCAACAAGCCACGATGTTGTGTTGTATGACAACACGATGTTGGTTTTGGTCTTTTTTCATGGGATTTGTTGACATTGTTGGCAATATAGAATAACTAAAAAACTTCAAACCAAACTCCATTCAAAAATGTGTCAATTTAAATAAAACTGTTCCACATGGACTAAACTTAGACTGAAGCAGTCCTGAAATGTATCTGAGGGCTATTTTACTTTATTCAAAAACGTCTGTTTACTCATCAGTGGGACTCCCACACAGCATGTGAACATGATTTTATGAGTGCTGCTGTTTTAGCAGGCTAGAGAAAGCTACCGTGATGATGTCATCAGGGTTATTTCACATCGAATAAAGACTACTGGGGGCATTAAGTTTGGATGGGGGCATTTACCTGGCAGGGGGAGTCTAATTTTAGATGCCAAAAAGGTGTACTATGGGAACTGTAGAATATATCAAGCTTAGCTGGACTTGAACTATTCTTTTGTTTAATGTGTCTCTTGCAGGCTTCCTTACTTTGCTTAAGTGCTCATGTGGGCTTATAAGAAGGGTTAGGTGTCATTTGCCCACTGCTGCTTACAGTTAAAAGTGGTCATCAGGGGCCAGCGGTCATTGGACCAGAGGGAAAATGGGACAAGTTCCCTCGTTTCCTGCCATGCCCTTGAGCAAGGCACTTAAAACCCATTGTAATGGCACTGCTCAGTGGTCCAGACAAGACCGCTGATAAACAGGCAACACGAATAGCTGTGAGCCCCCATCTGTCCCTGCTCTCCCCTCCCTCTTCGATATATCTACGTTTCACTGTGTTTCAGAGTTGAATGACCATGTACTCCATGGACAGGAGAAACACAGAGGTACATCTGCACCTTGATTTTCTCGCCATCAATCTCGACCAGCCTCTCCCTGAAGTCCACCCCGATCGTGGCCTCGGTCTTGTCGGGGAACTTCCCGGCACAGAAGCGGTAGGTGAGGCAGGTCTTCCCGACACCGGAGTCCCCGATTACGATGATTTTGAAAATACGGGTCCGTGGCGGCGGAAGAGTCGAGCTCGTCAGAGAGCCGGAGAATTCAACCGACGACCCGCTCTCCGCCATATCAGGCCGACAGGCTGGATGCTCAGCAGGGAAAACCGTCTGACGTTACCGTCAAGCTACTGCCGCTGCTCGCTGAAGGAGATGCGTCGATAGAAAGCTTCCGCGACACCAACTACCGTTCTCTGTCGCAATTCAAAGACATGTGTGAAGATAACAGAGCATTTATTCGACGTTAAGATATTGTCAATACACATATAGCTTATTTAGCTAGACCAAGTGCATCCCAGTCAACGCTCCCAGTCCACATATGCGTAGCCACGTACAATGTTGTCGAAAGAAATCCTTTCTCGCGAGATTAATGCAATGTCGCATTCATAGTCCCGTGGGAAAGAACGTTAAGTCGAGCTTCACTAAAATGAACCGTTTTCCCCAACTCGGGGGATGGGAAGTACTGCTCACCTCACTTTTAAATTGGTAGTAACAGAGTATTATTCGCTTCAGTTCACATTGCTTAATACCACTTTCCATGTTCGCTACTGCTTTCAGGTGGTCATTTAACAGGGTAACGTCCAAATTCTGATATTCAACTGTTTCACAAAGTAAACAGACCTTGATGTCACATGTTGGCGTTGTTATGGAAGTCATCCCTTTAGATTCAGTCACGTTTCTGGACTAGTAGTTGGCAGATGAACAACGGAATCTGCCATCTACTGTTAAGTCCAGAAACGTGACTGAATCTAAAGGGATGACTTCCATACTGACAGGTAGACCGTCTACCTGTCAGTTTTTAATCATGGCTACACATTTTATTGTACTGGAAATTCTGTTTATTAATAACCACACATGCATCCACGTCTTTCTGTGATTTTTATGATCATGCATCTTAGAGACATTTGCTATTGTTCTGGTTCTTTGGCCTTGGGGTATTACTCTCCTCAGGGCACAACTCTGTTGGAGAAAAAGTAGAGGGATGACTATTAATGCACAATAAAACAGTCAAATGAATCCATCAGTTCACCATGCTTATTATTGATTGAACTGCTGTCACTCAGTATCCAGCACTATAAGCAGTGGTAGACAAACCTGCTTGTTTGTGGCTTTCTCCTTGTCTGGCAACAGCTTTGTCTTTGCTGTAAAAAAGACCAGATAAAAATGAGATAAAAGGGATATCATCTGTCAGTTATTTCTGGATGATTCCCAGAAGTGGTGAATGTAACTGTCTTAGATTCTGGACCTTTAAGCGCCACTATCAGAGCCCTTACACACTGTGTTAGCACAGAGAAAGAAACAAAGAAAGTGAGACAGAGTCTTTCTTACTTTAGAAAAATAGGAAAGGGCCACTTTTTCCGTTACGGCTACTAATGGTGTAGTGCATCATCAGACAGTCATCACAGGTCTTCAGGAAATACGCCTCAACTGTGGAATTATGATCTGAGAGGAGAGGGAAATAGAGAAGGGAGAGGTGGAGATAAACTTGTGCACTGCTCTGAGACAGCATATCCCAATACCATTATACTCATCTACCATGGAAGAGGAGCCTCTGCAAAATCCACCTGTCAAGTTTGGGCACCAACAATACTGTTATCTCTGTTAGCAAGATTTACTTTCCCTCTTCAGTCACTCCTTATTCATTGAAATGATGTACAATGGTGAATGAAATGCCAAGGAGCGAACAGAAATGCCAATAAAGGGAAGCTGAGAGAGGCTATTTGTTGGCAGCTAGCTCACCAACTAGCCCTGTGTGGTTACTGGTATAAGCCTGTATATATATCTACACATTTAAAACATTTAAATATGCTAACTTCTGGACTTACTTGATATTTGATTGACTTACAGGTATTGACTTTGATTGAATTTCCTACCACAGTGAAATTGACTGAAAAGTGGTTGCAGCTCTCATTTCTGGGGATACAAAAGAAACAAAAGGTAGCACAATTTCTGCCTTCGAACTCATCAAACTAAGGTTAAGGTAGAGAGTGTGTTCAGTGGTTTTGCAGTATGTGTATGGACCCACAGCAGGACTTACCCACTGAACAAGACAAGAGTTGAACAAATGTTCAGTGATTTAAACTGTCCAGTTAAAGAGTCCAGCGGCATAAATCTCAATCATTGTGGTGTGTGTGCACTAGCTTCATTTCCTTTCTCACAATTATCCATAAATGGATGTCATCATCATGTTTATGTGACAGGTAAGGCATATGCATGGCTTTTGTGTGCTACA
Organism: Chaetodon trifascialis; assembly: GCF_039877785.1. NCBI lineage: Eukaryota > Metazoa > Chordata > Actinopteri > Chaetodontiformes > Chaetodontidae > Chaetodon > Chaetodon trifascialis. Next base: position 5,293,675 of record NC_092060.1, read on the forward strand.
CATTGTTTTTGTACATCTGGGTATGATGTTCTCTTCCTTGGATTTTCTTTGGGTGAAGTCTGACTTTCTGTCACAGGTGGTCAGCCATGTACACCAGAAAAACAGACAACTGATCACATGAACACAATGCACATTGTTATTTACCAATACTTACGTCATGGCTACCTGCTTGCAATTGATTATCTGGTTATTCTCTAAAGAGATGAATTCAACGTGCGAGCTGCTGGAATTTTTCACTGCCCATTTGAGGTGGTCATGGCTGCTCAAAATGTAGACTTCATGCACGATCCACTTCCCGAAGATCTAAGACAAAGTAATGCTGGCTTTACACCTCTGCTGTTGAAAGATGATTGTATGCTGGCCTGTGCTGCACCAGCCTGCATTGAAGGACATCATAGTGGGAATCTTGCATCAGCAAAACGCTAACCCTCACTCTCTACAGAGTGTCAACAATCCTTCATGACTTCAACAGCAGCCTTCCTGTGTGCTTGCTGTGGATTTGACTACACTGTAGAGAGAGAGCAAGGGGAAAACGTGAGTCTTCTGAGAATGTACATATTAACTGTTGCAGACAATACTGCAGAGGAGATTCATGCTGCTAGAATTTATTGTCATTTTCTCCACACATAATATTCACTACAGAGGGTAACGACATTTCTTCAGTGTACACAATGGGAACAAATGATAAAAAAGACATAAAACAAGTATAAAGATGTATAGTATAGCAGTGGAGCTAACCGTGTTAAAGGCCCACGCCTGGTTAATAAATGTGTCAAGCTTTTGTTGGGCTGACACCTTCTGGTCATTGGTCACTTTATAATCCATTATTTTCAGGGGTGAGAGAGACATATGTAGACCTGGTACATTTTAATTTTAAGTGATAAGCTATATTGTGTGAGATGCAACACTGCTCATGAACAAGGTAATACTCAAATGTATTTCACTCAACAGATTTGTTTCTCTTTTAATGATCGTATGGTAGACTGAAGACTTTTAAGACAGGAAGTCAAAACACCCGTTTTCACAACTTCAAAATCAATCTAATGGAGACTGCTTGGCCTAACTTGCTGAACATTTTCCTTGGTATTCAGCATCAGAGGACAGAAGAGTTGAGTGAGTAAGGTTTTCAATCCAAACTAATGACTGTAAACAAAGATGGACAATGCATGTCCACTTCCTCCCACTGTACATAATGAAGGCAAAATATCCCAAATACAGGTGCTGCAGGTAAAGTCTGTGCAGTAGTGGTTGGAGGATGAAGCTGTGGTATCGAGGTAAGAGAAACTGTGAACGTTATGCCTCATTTAAAGTCAGCAATTAACCCATGTGACAACAGCCTTAGCTTTTGTTACTGTAATTTTTGAGCTTCACTGTGCTTAATGATGTGTGCAGAGTTTGACTGTGCTGTTTTCTCTCTGCTCACCTTAACTTAGTTTACTGCAAGCATTCATTTTTAGTACCAACACCAAAACCTGTTGCACACCAGTCACACTAGCCGGACTGCGGACAGCTTATAGGCGTATTTATGACAACTCGTTCCTAATTTGTTCAGGGAAAATAAATGTTAACATTTTGAAACATTAACTACTGACCCTGAATGCAGCAGAAAGTGGTTCCATGATCAGAGAGCTAAAACAAGAAGAATATTTTGGACCTGGACTGAAAATGTACAACGGATAAATGGGAGATTAGCTGAGCAGCTAGGTGTCACAGTAGTCTACAGTATGTCCAAAATAAGCGATATGTAGTAAAAAGAATATATGTGGAAAGCAGCATATCGTGGGCAGCTCCTCAGCTGAGAGGGTTTTGTTGAGATGGACACACTCATCAGGAGTTGAATCAGCTGCAGTCAAGCTCAGCAGCAGAGCAACAGCAAAGATGGAGAACATGGTGGGAACTCGAGGAAGAAGCAGCACCCTGAGAACCAATGTGCAGCATCCACCATTTCCTGATCCTCCAGGGTGAGGTCATGCCAGAGCTCTGGGTCATCAAAGCAATCTTCATTATGGACATCATCCTCTTGTTCACCAGGAAAGCACACAGTAAATGCTTTGCGCATGTTGGCTGCATTGTCAGTGATAATGTAGTCCAATTTATGTTTAGTTTCATAGTCATCACATATGGCCTCAGATTTTTTCAGCAGTGTTTGAGCCCTTGAACCTTTTACATGACAAGAGATTTGACCTCAGCTGTATCCTCTCATCTCTCTCTATCCAGTGCACAGTGACACCAAGGAACCCTCTCATTTTTCTCTGTGACCAAATGTCCACAGTTGCTGATACATAGTTGGTGTTGCTCAGCTGTGTTTTTAATTTGGAACGGCGCCGGGCGGTCAGGTTCTCTGCTTTTGTTGTTAATGTTCTGCGGCAAACTGGACTGTACTTGCTGTCAACAACTGATAGAAAGTGACGAAAACTCTTGTTTTCTGTGATGGACAGTGGCAAGTTGCAATCAATGATCAAGTCTGACAGTATAGCATTCGCTATGGCTTTCTGCTGTGGATGACTTGTGCTGTAATATCCTGGATGTGCGTCAAGGAAGATGTGAGATTGTAGGCTGTTGAGGGTTACTTGGGAGGCTTCTAAGCTGCTGGTACTCCTCAAATCTGCAAGTGGTAAATATATAAACAGATGCAAGAATTGTCAGTCTCACAACAACTGCAGATGACAGAAGATAAATGTTAACTTGAAATAATGTGACTTCAAACTACAGCACTGAAGTTAGCTTTTAATTTCATCATTACATGATAATACAATATATTTGTATCATATTGCTTTGTTTTTTATTAAAATGTTATTAGATTTTTTTTTTTTCCTGATGTGTCTATTTCTGTCTTCCTTTTCTAGACAGAAAAAAGAAAATTGGTTTGACCCTTTGGAAATATTCATAATAAACTAGGGATTTTTGTCATAAAGTGCTTTACAACATAGAAGTCCTCTATAAATAAAGTTTATTATAATACTATAACATAAGACATACAGTGATGGGAAAATACTTTAAAAATACTCACGCAACATTATGCATGTCACCCTTAACTAAGGTGATCATGTTTTGATAACCGAAAACCAGGACACTTGGTCTGGCAATGAGATATTCAAATGATACTCAAGGTTTACTCAAAGATGCCTCATAATTTAAATACATTTAAAGTATTTTTTAAATTTACTTTATTTTTGTTAAGCAGTTTTTTCCGTGTCTAACGAAAAAAGCAGCAAAAGGGTGGGGAAAACGGGTGACAAATAACTTAAGTTGGCAAAAAGGTTGGTAAAATTAGTGAAAAATAACTTAAATTGGCAATAAAAAAAAAAAAAGAAAGAGGCAGGGGGAAGTATATGTTAAAGTGCGGATCAATTTAATGCCTAATAAAACAATTAAAAACCAGGACATTTTCGTCACTTTATTAAGAAAAAAAAACAAAAACAAAAAAACAACCAGAGCCAGGACAGGACATGAAAACAGGACACCCTGGGCCTTAACTTTACAATTGATTTTTGCCAACTTCAGTGTCAGTTTCTCACCACTGTTGTTGTATATAACGGATGCTAAGCTAAAGTTACACAAAGCTATCTCTCAACAGGTCCAACTTACCGTTCTTTGTGCAGCTTCAGGTGCTGAACAAAGTTGGAAGTTGTCGCCTCTCCGTCTGTTATTCTCACGCTGCAGGTTTTGAAACGGGCGTGTTTTGGACCCAAATGCAGTACAATGGAGAGCAGGGACAGTTGGTAATGACCTTTATTAATACCACAGAAAAAGCAAGGTACGGAGCAGAGTGAATAGCTTACTGCAGCCGCTGATGACGAGGAGGGAGCTCCGCAGCCTAGGGAAACAGCTGATCGAGCAGCGGTGCCGGCGAGCAGAGAGCAGAGGAGTAGTCGGAGGCCGGCGGGGAGGTCGAAGCCAGATGAGCAGTCCACGGAAGCAGAAGTACCGATGGGGAGCAGGCAAGAGGATAGCTGAAGCCAGGCGGAAGAATCGTTTCCAGCAGAGCAGTCAGACACCAGGAACGCTGAGGCAGAGCACGAGGTCAGGGACGGAAGGCAGGTGAGTTTACCGGGAGGCAGACGAGGAGAGCAGGTCGGGAACAGGCAAAGTCGGCCTGCCAGCCGACTGGCAGTGGAAAGTCTCGCATACTGCAGTAGAACAATCTGGCAACGAGTGAGAGTGCTGGAGAGGCTTATATGCAGGGCTGATTGAGATGAGCTGCAGCTGTGTCGGCAGGTGAACAGAGTAGCGCTGATGAAGTGGGCGCGGCTGGCAGGTAGAGTGGGACAGAGGGAGAGTGGAAAAAACACTGCAGCTAAGTGATCGGAGGTGGATGAGAGACAGAGAGTGTGACAGGTTTTGCATACGGCAATTCGTTTTTTGTTTATGACCTCGTAATTTGCAAATGCAAATTGCACTGCTTCACATCTCTGGGTTGTTGCCGCTCTGCAGCAGTCTGGCGCTCACGTAAAGTAACGTGTAATCCACACCCTCTTTGTTTGTTCTTCTTAACCCTGATTGGACGTTAATAGATGCATTCAATGGGAAAGATTCTGTGGGAAACTTTAAGTCTTGCTGGAAATGACAGAATGCCGTTAGTCGAATACTTTGAATGGGGGTACATTTACACTCCTACTGAAAATCTCAAGTATTTTCAAGTCATCAGGCTAAAGTCAGAGTCAAGTCCTGAGTCACTGATCTCGAATTCCAAGTCGAGTTGCAAGTCTTTGACTTGTCAAGTCAAGTCCAAAGTCATCAAAATTAAGACTCGAGTCTGACTCGAGTCTAAGTCACATGACTCGAGTCCACACCTCTGGCTGCTTGTGATGAAGAACAGGATGTTTGCCTTTACTGACAGAGCCACTGTCATCTCCTATTGCCCCAAGAAAGGGAAAAATGTCCTGATGAGCACCATGCACAAAGATGGTGTCCTGAGTACCAGAGAAGACAGAAAACCACAAATGGTCTTGGACTACAACGAGACAAAGGGAGGGGTTGATAACCTGGACAAGGTCACTATGGGGTGCCGAGTGTAAAAATTCAGTCACACTTCTTTGGTGATATATTTCGAATATTTAGCTCACTTTTCTCACATTTAGCTCATTTTGAGGTAGAAATTAAATGGGGAATCTAAATGTTAAATCTAAATCAAAATGGTAAATCTAAATCCATCCATCTTCTATACCGCCTATCGGGGGGTGCGGGGGGGCTGGAGCCTATTCCATCTGTCAGCGGGCGAGAGGCGGGGTACACTCTGGGCCAGTCGCCAGTCGATCGCAGGGCAACACACAAGACAAACAACCTAGGGGCAATTTTAGAGTCACCAATTCACCTAAAGAGCATGTTTTTGGTCTGTGGGAGGAAGCCGGAGTACCCGGAGAGAACCCACGCATGCACGGGAAGAACATGCAAGCTTCACAAAGAAGGGTCCTGCCCGGGGATTGAACCAGCAACCTTCTTGCTGTGAGGCACGTGCACTACCTGCTTGCGCCACCGTGCCCCAAATCTAAATCTAAATGCTAAATCTAAATGTTAAATCTAAATCTAAATGTTAAATCTAAATCCATCCATCCATCCATTTTCTATACCGCTTATCTCTTTCAGGGTTGCGGGGGCCTGGAGCCTATCCCAGCTGTCAACGGGCGAGAGGCAGGGCTAAATCTAAATCTAAATGTTAAATCTAAATCTAAATCTAAATGTTAAATCTAAATCCAAATCTAAATCTAAATGTGTCGCCAAGTGTAAATCTAAATACTTAGAAAATATGCAAATAGCCCACGCCTCTCAGCGCGCACAGAAGAGCCCACACCTCTAAGCGCCCGTGCTGTGGATGCAGAGGCAAAGTGAGGGGAAAGACAAAACATGGCCGGTTCTCTCCAATTAGGAGATTGAACAGGCAGTTATGGCAGGTGTGCGTGCTGCACTCCAAGGTGCACTTCCGCCGGTACCGTCCACACCGTTAATGGTAAGTCACTTAGTTAAAACTTAATCTTTTCACTGTGTTCGTTGGGGAGCTATTGCTAGCTAAATGACCTAACAAACTAATGTTTGCCAGTGTGACTCGGGTGCCAGCTAAGGTTTTGTGATTCACCGAAAGGAGTTTCAGCGACTGTTATTCGGAAAGGTAATATAAGTTACCCATAACTTAGTGATTACCGGTAAGAAAGCTGACCGCGCTGAACGAAGCTTAAGCTGTGGTAGCTAAATTACGCTATGTGGCTAACTTTCCCAGATAGCTAATGTTAGCACGATCTCTCCCTACATTTTAGGGATATTTAGCTTTACACTTGGCAACACATTTAGATTTAGCATTTAGATTTAGAATTTAGATTTAACATTTAGATTTAGATTTAACATTTAGATTTAGCTTTACCATTTTGATTTAGATTTAGCATTTAGATTTATATTTAACATTTAGATTTAGATTTACCATTTAAAAGTGAGCTAAATGTGAGAAAAGTGACTTTTCTAGTCAGCTAGAAAAGTGTGACTGAATTTTTACATTCGGCACCCCTTAGGTCACAGCCACATGCAGCTGCCCGTTGGCCCCTTGTAATTTTCTTCAACATCATTGATGTGAGCACCTACAATGCCTTTGTCATATGGGGCTCTGTTTTCGATTCCGCCACTGGTGCAGCGCAGGCTGTGCACCTCGCGCAGTGGTATTTTCGTGCAGCGCAGGCAGGCGCACTTGGTATTTTGGCAAACCGAGGCGTACAGAGGTGCACCAGGATGGGTGTTGCAGTGCAGTAGGGGGAGGTGTCGGCATAATCAGCCAGCAGATTTGGATTTTCGTTCCATTTTGGTCTGCGCCAGTGGCATAAAAGTGCGCTGAAAGCTCACCACCTCAGACCTGGTCAACTCAGCGGCGCACCGGCGGGCAATGCATGAAAATACTAAAGTCTGTGCCACCACGCCCTATCGGCAAAGCGGACCTGACTTTTCTTTTTTTTGCAGACGCACGCTGACGTAACACGTCCGTGCACTCGGTCAGTGGTGTTTGAAAGATGGAAAATAGGAAGAGCAAAGGTGGTGCGGAGAAGGCAAGAATTAAAAAGAGTAAAGCTCTGGAAACAGACGCAGCCAAATGTGCTAAAATTGGCAACTTTTTCACTAAAACTAGCTCGCGGTTGGAAACGACAAATGAGGACGATGAAACGGGCACGGCAAGATGTTGAACTTTGCCTGCAAACCACCGTTCAAGTTAATTAATTATCATGTCATTGAATTGTGTAGCGTTGTGGCATATAACATAACGTTATTTAAATTACAGTATGATGCAACGCCACATAACTGGGAAACTTTGTCTTGTAGCCCCACAGAGTCAGAAGAGATGCAAGATGATTCAGCACCACATGAATGAAACTGACCTGAACTGATCAGAAGGCTTTGTAAAAAGGGGAAATTTGTGCTGAGAATTATGACCATTTTTAAAATGTGATTTAGTGTCAGAAGCAGAGCCAGGAGCCAGAAGTGATGACTTTCTCTGCCCAAACAAACACTTATTTGAATAGAATATAGATTCAGTACAATACACAAAAATAAAAAACAAAATACACACAAACACAAAATAAAACTTGGCTCCAATAAACAACTCAAGGTGCCATTGCACCACCAGGCATAGAAATCTAAGAATAACTTCAGTAAACATTGGTTAACATAAAAGTGCAGCTGCATGACAGCAAAAAGGGCTACAAAATAAATGAGTTGAGAACTTTGCATTTCTGCCACGATTTGACTTCGCCTAGAACTTTATTTTTCTTTTCTTCATCGTAGCAAATGTCTCAACAACATCGTTAAAGTTAGCCCTCTCAGTAAGGTCTCTCTCAATGAGAAGTAATGCCAGGTTTGAGAGACGAGACTCACTCATCGTTGAGCACAGGTATGATTTAATTAGTTTAAGGCGATTGAAAGTGCCTGAAAGCTCTGCCTGTGCACTGCTTATTGGAACAGTCGGATAGATCCTATATAATTTTTCAAGGTTCGGATAGGCCCGGTGCAGGTCATTTGCAATGAACTTAACTTGAACTGCAACTTTATTGTTTCATTCTTCAGCTCCGTTTTATATATTCACACACGTTTGTTTGCCTCTGCTCCAAACCATGGATGTATTATGGTCTAAATGCGCACCACCGTCAGAGCGTCTTGTTCCCATGACAACTGACCGGAGAAAGACACATGGCGCGTCATGCTTATGGGCTTCACCTGTGGCTGTGGCCACACCAAGCAGCTGGAGCGGATCCAGGTTCAGTCACGTTCAGATTACTGGTAGTGTCGGTTCTTGTGACAACCCTAGTCTCAAGTCTGAGGTCATGATAGCGCCGTGTTACAGCAGACAGTGCTTGTTCACCTGCTGTGGCCGTGCTGCTGCTTGGACCCGTGTCGTCACTGGCCTGGCTGCTCTCACCACGACAGAACAGATCTGTCAGCTTTGTGCATTTGGCCGCATCCTCAATTAACTTCTTTTTCTTTTTTGCCCTCCGCTTATCTGCACCACACATCTCTTTTTCTGGTGGCTTCTTTCTTTTAAGCATCTTTGCCTCTAACTTGCTTTTTTTTCTTTCTTTCTTTTTTTCCAGAAAAATAACAGTCGCTGTCTGCGCGGCTGAGCCAATCACAATCAATAGAGGCATGGATCAGTTCAAATTGGGAGGGGGCGCTCGTATCCCCCCTTATATGCAACACAATGCAGTGACCCAGTCTGACGTTATACTCTGAGCTACCTGCAGCTGCGAGGGTCAACCGCGGCGACATTACATTGCAAAAAAAAAAAAAAAAAAAAGTTTGACCACAAGAGGGCCCATGGGTTTACAAAACCCACCAACCCTACGTCATCTACGCCACTGCGCGTTGGTGAAACCTCATATAGAGAGAAGACGGCGCCTTCCAAGAGCATCAACAGCTGCTGCAACTGTTGTGAAGGACATCCAAACAGAGACACACCCCAACTCCTCCAGGGATTCAAACTGCGGGCATGAAACGTGGCAGGTGCCAAGTCTGTCCCAACAGAAATGACTCCAAGAGCAGCAGCACCTGCATGAAATGCAAAAAATACCTCTGCAAGGCACACGCATGCACTCTGTGCACATCATGTGTACAGTAGTGCAGACAAAAAGCTGGAATGTACCTTCTGATGGCCTGAAGGAAAAATAATGTGTTGTTCATATTCTGCCTGTTCACATTCTATAAAATTCACTTTAGTGATGATGTAACTTTGTTTTTTTACTATCTCACATATCCGCATACACAGCACTTAGAATAGCATAGAACAATCCCTGACACAATGCTCAAATGTACTTTTTTATATTTTTTTGTAAATAAAGAAATGTTGTGTGTTCCTTACATTAACATAAAAGTACCTGACACATAAACTTGGGGAATAATTTTAATTGAAATCATTTTCTGGAGGTTTGAATTGCTGGGGTCAAATTGACCCCGAGGATAAAAGATGCTGGTAAATTTGAAGGTAACAGGAGGGTAAATTAAATAGTTAATAATGGTCAGTCATTGACTTCTACCTCTGATAGATATCATGTCAGTTGAGTGGTTTCCCATGAAGGCTGACCAATACCACATTGTCTGTTCATTCTATGAGTAACTTTAATTATGAAAAAGTCACATTTAAGTTGGAATGAAAGACCAAAAATATTGATGTTCAATCATATATATTTCTATATAATACTAATATTGATCAAGTGGTTTTGAGCCATCTCGTGTGTGGGACCAGTATAACACTGATATGAACACTAATTTCATATGTCAGTAGTGAAATCTGCATTTACGGAAACATTCTTTTGTCCTCTCCCTTTGTCCTTAGCTTTGTCCTTCTTTCCTTTCTCACTATTTGTGTCCTTTCTTTATATGTCCCTCCTTTCTTTCCTTGTTTCTTTCCCTCCTTTCCTGCTTGAACTGATCTAAGAGAGGAAAAATCCACAAAATTGGAAATGGAAGGTTTTCACCTGACCATGAAAGTACTCTTGTCACTGAATATTTTCACTTTGGATGCTTGAGTACATTTTACTTCTGAAACCCGGTTGCTTTTACTTAGTTGGTGTTAAGTAATTGTGGGATTTTTCCTTGTAAGTTTAACTATCTTTTAACGTCATATTTTTAAATATGATTGCAGTTCGAATGTTCGGAGGCCTGTTGATGCCAACTATCAACTCATAGGTTTGTTTGACTTGGAGAAGCAGACAGGAGCAGCAGTGCTGTGCTGGTGTTCTGTGACTGTGGTCATTGGACCTACTGCAGGGGTATTGAAATGGAATGCTGGCATTTTTGCCTTTTGGACAAAATAGATCATTTGAAGACCCCAGATTTGACACGTTTGCTTTATTGTTTTTACACTGTAATGATTACCAAATTAATTTTCAAAATGGAATCAAGAGATTGACCAAAAATGAAAATAATGGTTGCAGCCATAACTTAGAGTGCTGTTATTAGATGTTCTCCTCTGAAGAAGAGTCCAGTGTCTTCTCTTCTACATAGGACACAGCTCTGTAAAGACAAAAGGGTGCATTAGATCAACTGATTTTATTTAAATCATGATGAAAATGAGTCCAATCAGGTCCATGCTGCAGCGATGGAAATATATTATCAACTAAAGCAGAGCAAATGGAGTTTAAAGGGATATTCCACTAATTTATTATTGCATAAAAGTGAAAAAAAAAAATGAAACAAAATTAAGAGGTAAAAAACAATGATGGTCAACATGGAAACAGCAGAGGCCGATATATCTTGTCTTTTAGTCTTTAGTATGAGGACTTACACTCTGGATCTGCAAAGAAATAACCTAAAATAACCAAATCATCTTATTAAATGAGGGAAAACCAGTTGACCATCAGTTCATGGTAGGAGGACACCAGCCCAGCCCAGCTCCTCCAGAGCCACAATTCCAACAGTCTTCACAAGCTTTAACCCGTCATGACAGGTAATCTGATTTTAATGTTTGAAAACTGGTACTTTAAATGAATCTGAAAAACCTGAAAATGAGAATCACATGGTCTTCGCCAAAGCCATAAACTGTAACAGATTCCAGCTAACCTGCTACACTAATGTTTTCCATGTGCCTGATTAAGCACATGTCTTTATCTGAGCTGTGAACATGTGTTTTATCTTCCTTCTATTATTTACTGATTGCTTAAAAGCTGTTGACACAAAGCAAACATTCTGCTGCTGCACCGAAAACTTCAATATCTTTGGACACACTTATTTATACCACCGTCATGCTTTTATACTAGTATACAATTACAATATGTCATTTGGCAGACGCTTTTATCCAAAGCGACGTATCAGATTTTCAACATATGTATAGACATAGAGCCATGAGGTGATTAGCGTAGCTTAGCATGAAGACTGGAAGCAGAGGAAACAGTTTGCCTGGCTCTTAAATCTGCCTTCCAGCACATCTCAAGGTTTAATCTGCACACAAACAGAAATGCGAAAATGACAAGTTGGTACCTCATTCAGTCCAATGCAAGGTGCTGACTGGGTGCATATACTGCATTTATGCAATGTCAGCAGAGAGGTAAGAACAGGAAAAACTGCCTAAATAAGCTACTGTTGCTGTGTATCCCAGGTCGCAGTGGTTGACTTGCGGCTGGGGAAACTGGAGGCATCCAGCTTGTTTCCGGACAGTTTCCAAGTCAGAGGCTGCTACAGTTGTATTCCTTCCTGCAGAGAGCAGCAGTCATTTTCACAGAGAAGCTGTTACTGTGGCTGAGTTCACTTTAATAGGTCATTAATGTTATGAGTAAGGGCTGTGCTTTTACTATGACAAGTCAAAACATCTGCTGGGAAAAGGACCAATCAAAAACAACCAATCCACACTTTTGTATCCTGGCAGGCCCAGCAGGTGGCAGTTTAACTAAATCTGACAGTCTTGCAACCTGTGATGTACCTGACTTATTATTCGGTGGCCTGCTCTTCTAATCCTCATACCTACCAAATAAGTAGAATGCTTGGTAATTGTTCTCTTTGGTGTAGACGTGCATGAGCAGGCAGTCAGGGCAGGTCTGCAGGAACCTGTGGTTAGTCGAGGAAACTTCCACTGGACAACACAACACAAAGATTCTGGATGAGGTTGATATTCTTGACACACTAAATATTATGTCGATCAAAATGTTTGAAAAATGTGCTTTAACACACTCTGTTAAGCTTATAACATAGGCTGATAATTAGATCCCATTTTCTGATATAAGAAGTACCTCTCACTGTTCATCATCCTTTATTTTTCATGTTACTGATTACTGGTATATATTTGTCACAGTGTGTCCCCAATGAAACTACTTACAGCGGAACTCTAAGGCTTTATCATCAGTGATGGTCACATTGAACGCAGCACGAAGGCAGCGATCCCTCCTAAAATAAGATCAAATGAGAATAAACTTTAGCGAGCCTTGTGGGCTGGGCTGCTAACAGCTCTGTGATGAAGCAGATGGGGGTGCTGCCTACTTTTTTCAACTCACAATTACTGAAAACTAAATAGAAGTGAAAGGATAAAAAATGGCAGATTGATTAACAAGCTTAGTTTTACAGTGTCCTAAGAAAAGCTGTGCTATGTGATTCTTCACTTCCTCCCTTCCTCCAGTACAAGTTAGCAATGCTATTGAAAACTAGACCATTGATCCTCTGGCTGTCTCCGCCTGTCACATAAGCACCTGGTAGATCAATAAATAACTTCAAGTTGAACTTTGTGACATATTGGATTCAGCATAAGTCTGAACAAACACTCCAACATTAGAGCCATTCCTCCTAATCACACACTGACCACATCCAGAGAAATGCTAAGAGTGTGGTTTTATGATAGCATTATCAAGTGCAGGGTTATATTATGTGTGTGTGTAAAGTGTAAGTTAAGATGTCCTCTACAGATTAGAGGTTAAAACAAGAGTGTTAGTGATCTGTGCTGAAAAAAATAACTGATAGCAGCTAGTAGAAAGACTACTTACATTGGTGTTTGATGCTGCTGTGGGGGGTTCTGCTGCTGTGGTGGGTTCAAATGAGCATTATGGGACTCACGGGTAGGCAGTGGGTTTGCCTGATCTAACAGCAGGGTGTGATTGTTTGCTGTTGCGTTCAGTGTCATCCACATACTTTCCAAATTCTCCAAGACGTAGTCAAAAATGTCATTATTGGAAAACCCCTCGATAAGGATCCACCTGCCCAAGATCTGTTCAGAAAGAAAAGCTTACACTGGGTTTCTGTCATGTTATTCATATTAAAGGACCAGTGTGGAGGATCCAGTGGCATCTAGTGGTGAGGTTGCAGATTACAACCAACTAAATACCCTTCACCTCACACTCCCTTTCCAAGTATGTACCAGTATGTATGGCACCAGTACTGAATTTACCAATTCTGGAGAGTTGAGTTGCGCAACCTTTCAGTGACAAAACAAGCAAATAAGGTACAAGGACAATTTATTTTTCATTCTACAGCACAGGGTTGTTTAATGAAATGCTAGCTGTAGTCCCTTTATGATACTCACAAAACAAAAATTACATAAATGAATGAATAAATACATAGAGAAATTAACTATTTCTTATGATAGAGTGCAGAGGATGAGTTGAGGAGTCTCACAGACTGAGGAAAGAAAGTGTAGTCTGGTAGCATGGCAGCAGATACTTCTGTATTGCAGTGATATTACTGATGTTTGGTAACTAAGTACCACTGATATTCTGGGCTGTTTGAATCACCTGAGATGAAAAGTTAGGGGATGACCAAAGTCCTGACATCCTAACATGAGTGTATGCCAAATATCATAGTGTGATCCTGTGTCTGCCTCTGCCGTCCATGTCCCAGCTGATCTTGAACGAATCACAAGTGATGTTGCTGATGTAACGGAGTTAATATTTTGTGAGATCCCACTTGCCATAAAAAAAAAAAACTCATCACACAACACGGAAACTTATTTGTCCCATGTAATTAAATACAGCACCCCTGTGGATTAGGGTTGTGCACCCGGGGGTCAGCAGCAGTCTGACCTCGTGGTCTGCACGAGTTATGAGCTCTGTCATATTTTGTATTAATTACTTTAATTTTAATGTTAAGGGGTGATTTAAGTTGTCTTTTATAAACATATAGCTCCCATAAGGTTGAGCACATTTTTTTTCATAAAAAGTTGACGGTGTTCTCTTTTCTTTTGTTTACAAAATGGCTAGTTACACGTGTAGCTAACCTGCACTGTCTTTTCATTTTACATTTTATAGCCGTGTATGTGTGTGTGGTGGAAAGAAACCGAGGCTGACTGTATGTCAATCCTGCTGCCAGATGTCAGATATAAATGGCGACATGATGGTCTTCGTTCTATGAGTTACACAACGCAACGAGACAGAGAGAGTACACTGCCGCTACACTGATCCGGATCTGCTGAGGAACCAGCAGGTCTGCAGACTCTGCGCCTGGAAGAGAGTCAGTTTACCTGCATGAACATACGGACATGTGCCATTAACTCAGGTACGTTTTATTGAGAAAAGTCACCCGGATGTGTCCGGTGTTTCAGCCTCTGTGACCTCTGATGCTGTCAGTCCTAACATGAACTGCAGTGAAACAGCAGCATAGGGACTCGTCCACATACAGGTGCAGGTGGTTTTGGACCTTTTATAACATCATATTTGCCTTTTTTCATTTATAAATTTAAATTTGAGACAGAAGAAGTATATTTTTGTCTTATATTTGATGTGATGGGAATTCATAAGCAGATATTCACAAAAATCAACGACAATCAACAGATTGTCTTTGTGCTGTCTTCGGTTCAGTTTATGCCAAAAACAAATGATCACACTCTGTTTTATTCACAATTCACATTGTTTGGTGCCACAATTGCAGCATAAGTTTATTTATGATGGATTAAGAAGAGCGGCGTGTCCCTGCGTCCATCTGAGGGACGATGATGATGATTGTTGCAAAGTGAGGTGCAGAGGACAAAAACATCATGCAGGCAGGGAGTGATGCTGAACAAATTTAGGCAGACTTTTATTCTCTAACACACACAAAAAAAACAACAAAGAAAACTTAACAATACCCTTTAGCTCCCATTACTCAGCTTAGAACAGAATCTGGTGCTGCTCTTCCTAAACCAGTCCAGTCTCTCTCCCAGTGCTCTCACATATATAGTATAGGAACCCGCCTTGCCAGTTCAAACTGACCTATCAGGTCAGCACTGCAGGAAAAAGGGTTGACAAGGTTAACCATCCATCCATCCATTTTCTATACCGCCTATCCCTTTCGGGGTTGCGGGGGGCTGGAGCCTATCCCAGCTACAATGGGCAAGAGGCGGGGTACACCCTGAACCGGTCGCCAGCCGATTGCAGGGCCACATACATGGACAGACAAACATTCACACCTACGGACAATTTAGAGTCATCAATTAACCTAATGAGCATGTTTTTGGTCTGTGGGAGGAAGCCGGAGTACCCGGAGAGAACCCTAGCATGCACGGGAAGAACATGCAAACTTCACACGGAAAGGCCCCGCCTGACCCGGGGATCGAACTGTGCGGTGAGGCACGCGCACTACCTGCTGCGCCACCGTGCAGCCCACACAAGGTTAACCACAAACACATAATGTCCTTCTTAGCTTGCTCACACAACAAAGCCTCATTTCATTCCTCAGTGTTATCACAAATATCATACATTCCATGTACCATACAAACTTTGATTACCCCATGAGTTTACCAGATTCTTAAAAAAAAATCATGCTGAGTACAATTATACATGATTGATTATTTCTCAGTTAATTTATTGAACAAAAATTTAATAAAGAAAACAAAGCAATTGTGTGTCTGTTCACCTTACTTGAAAAACAAGGGTTTAACAAATAGTGAGGGAGGTGAGGCTTCCTCACAATGATGTAAGAAGATTACAGAGTCAACCTGTCAACCTGCACAGCTGTGTGTGTGTGTGTGTGTGTGTGTGTGTGTGTGTGTGTGTGTGTGTGTGTGTGTGTGTGTGTGTGTGTGTGTGTGTGTGTGTGTGTGTGTGTGTGTAAGCTGTTTTTACAGTATCAGCGTTACAGCACAGTTGCATATTAACCCATTGAGGTTCAGAGTACACTGACCCAGATTCTGCGTCACACCGTCAGACCTCTGCAGTGACATAGCTCCACAGACAGGTGACAGGTGTGAATCAGAGACTGAAAGAGGCCTGAAGTGTGATGTGCAGACCTCAGGTATATAAGCCGCTGCTACAGTGTGAACCTCTTCTGAACTGTGGTCAAACCCCAGCGGACGCCTGAGGACGATGTGGTGTGAGCGCAGCAGTGCAGGCCGTCTGTATTCCACCCTGCTCTGTATCTGGGCCTCACTTGTTTACGCCTCTGTTTCTATGCACCTCCTCTCTCATTCCGTCTCCTCATCCCTCCTTCCCTCCCGCCTTGTATTCTGTCCAGATTTCGCCCCAGAGGACAAAAGGCTTCAGTCAGCAGAGACTCAGTAACCTGAACAAGGAGCCCGTTGAGGAGGCGAAGGACTCGACTGCCAGCGTAGCACCTTGTTACGACTCACATCTGATGCTTTGTCCACATTTCTCAGTGCGAACAGGAAGCTGATTCAAACGTCACATCAGGGATGTCCACACTTTTCATTCCAGAGGACACACAGAGGACAGAGTCCACAGCTCCGAGGTGATGAGACAACTTAATGAGCGACTTTCAAGAACTCTGCTGTATGCTTGAACAGCGATGGAGGAAGTACTCAGACCCTTTATTACAGTAAAAGTACTAACACCACACTGTACAAATACTGTATTACTGTCAAAGTCCTGCAGTGAAAATGTTCCTTCACTGAAAGTATGACAGTATAATGAGGAGAATGTACTTCAAGTATGAAAGTAAAAGTACTGAGTGCAGTAAAGTGTCCCCTGTGTCTGTTGTCCTCTTGTCTCTGGTCTCTTTAAATTATTGGGACTCGTCATGTCAAAGCAGGATTTTACTGAAGCGGACTCCCTGCTGACCTTCCTCCTCCTCCTCCTCTGGAGCTTCACCAGCCCTAAGCTGCCGCCAGATTTTAGTCCACACAGAACAAAACCTGAGACAAAAGAGTTGGCTCACGGCGTCCTCACCTGTCCACCTGACTCACCCGCAGATGCTGTGATGATTCTTATCATTTTAATATGCCGACACGAGGACAAACTGTCCTAAAACATGGATCCATCTCTGACATGCTAGAGAAAACAGAACAAATCAAACTGAAGACATCAAGTTTCTAAAAATGTGAGAAGAAACTTTGACTTCAAACGTTTGTTTGTGTTTCAATGCTGAGCTGCGATCATCATCATCATCATCATCATCATCATCATGTCTCTGCTTCGTCTCCATGTGAAGGATCAGGGTGGGCCCCTGAACACATCACAGTACTCAGTACACAGGATCTGTCCTCTGTTGTGAGGACGAGACCAGGGTAGAATCAAAGTCCTGTTTTTCAGCCTGTGGACGGTCCACACGTTTAGAGCAAAGGACACAAAGTCACCACTTAACAAAACTACACTTACAATGATATCAGACTTTACTTTGACACTTTAACGACAGTTTGGAGACAATCTGTACTTTCAAAGTCAAAGCAGGACTTTTACTTGTAACAGAGTATTTTCCCAGTGTGGTACTGGTACTTTTACCTCAGCAAATCCTCTGAGTGCTTCCTGGTCCACTGCTTGTCAGACAGGCAGCTGTTACTGTCAATGTGGACATGTAAAGATGGACGCTGCAGCTTCTATCCTCACTGACATCCTGATGTTGGACTGGACTTTGCACTCTGACTCTCATTAGAAAGTACTGGAAGCTGCAGTGACTGAACACACACACACACACACACACACACACACACACACACACACACACACACACACACACACACACACACACACACACACACACACACACACACACACACACACACACACACACACACACACACACACACACACACACCCTCTGCTCAGCTGCAGACTCTTCAGCTCCACGCTCGCACTGTTTGGGCCGCTGTGAGGCTCCATCATGTTCATCGAGACGACGGGAGACGTCCAAACCATCAGTTTAATTTCAGAGGCGAGAACTCAGTTTGAGTGACTGACTGACTGCAGCTCACTCTCCCTCTCTCTTAGTCCCCCTCTCTTTAACCGCCGCCCCCCCCCCCTTATCTGTCTGAATAAAACTTTATGCTCTGCTTCAGTCTCTCTGTGTTGTCTCAGGGAGAGATCCACCTGCTCAGGTGTAAACATGAACATTTTGTGTCTATTTTCAGGTTTTTGTGGTTTTTGGGATCCAATCAGAATAAGAGAGGGAGTGTCATCATCGTGTGTGGACTAAAAAAAATACTGTCGGCAGGAGGAGGAGGAGGAGGACTACAGGCTGCACTGAAAAGTGAATTAAACGGAGTGAATTAAACTCAACTCACAATACATTCCTCCTTTCAAAATAAAAGCTTGGTAGATATTCAGACACCAGCTCTTTTTTAAAAACATAAAGTTTCATCTTTATTATGTCCAGCTTGAAATCACATACAAACGAAAACACACACACGCACACACAGAGAATCTTATTTCAAAGAGGTCACCTTCAGAGGAGTAAACCTGTTTTCCATCAACCTGAGGAGGAAAATAAAGGTGGATTTTTTACAGACTGAAGTCCATCAGTGCAAAATCTGAGCAGTTATTGATCATTGGTCCAAGACAACTGTTTGACTCAAATGTCAAACATCGAAGTGCGCTGGACATTTCAGAGGACAGCTTCACATTTCCTCACACTCATCTGAACATTTGGCAGCTTTCGGTCTCGATGGCTCAGACTGGCCGTGAGGTGGAGGTGAGACAATCCAGTCTGCTGTGGACAGAAGACCAGTCAAACATTATCTTCCAAACGTAGTTTTAGTCGTGTGTTGCTGTACCTGTGCTGTGGCTCAGAGGAACACCTGGCTCTTTGTACGGTCATGTGACCGTTGTCCACACGGCCATAACGTCACCAAGTAAAGAAAAATGGGCTAAAACATGAAGGATGTTTAATAAAAGTCAAAACGTGACATTGAAGCCTTCAGCATCCTTAGTCCTTCGTCCACGCGTCACGTTTGGTCTGAAAGGAAAGAGGAGAGTCGACAGTGGAGTGAAGCGTGCAGGTCGTCGGGCTCAGGTCACTGAAGCAGGTCGCAGACAGACGAGTCCTCCGTGTCTCTGCATGGAATAACTCCACATCGTCTCGGCGGTGTCCTCAGGCGTCTCTGGGTCTTCCATGCACTCTGAAGCGGTACATGCAGGTGTAGTCCGGGTGGCCCCAGTTGGACAGCACCTGTACCTCGATGATCTGGAAGGCTCGGTCGCTGTCCTCCTGTCCAAAGACAAAATACGTGAAACACACCACGTATGTACAGCGAGGACAGTCACAGAGCAGCTGTTACACACTCTAACCAATCAGAAGGCAGAACTGAGGTGGCTGTCACTGTTGAGCAACTTCTGATCAAATGCAACAGCTGCTGGACTGAGACGTCACCGAGTGGACCGAACCTTGGCTTCTCTGGAGACCTGGTGTCCTCTCGGGACAGGAAACATTTAGACGTGTAAAATCTGGATCTGGATTCTGGTGTGGACGAGCAGAAAACAGTGTCCGCTTTATCCGTCTCACCTCCACATGACCCAAACCACCGACGAAGACACTTTAAACCCCTTATACATGCTCATCAGAGGAAGCAGCAGGCCAAGGCCGTCCTTACTCACAGTGACGGCGTAGGTCTGTAGAGCTTCTCCATCCTCGTCGTAGGTGTAGGTGCCCAGCAGCGTCCCTCTATCCTGACCCTCATCGTCCAGACCCTGAAACAAAGACCGACCATTCAGCCTCTCAAGGACGATGCAGACAGCATCGCTCTGCTGCTGGCTCTCTTACGTAGACGCTGAAGTCTCGGGGGGCGCTGCGTAGCGTCCCGCTGGGCGCCAGCGCTCTGGGGATGTGCTCCAGGGAGAAGGCGGTGGGGAGGATCCTCGTGGAGAGGCGGATCACCAGGAACCCCATGGAACCGCTGAAGGCCCAGCAGTTCCCTGGATGGACGTCCGGCTGCAGGAGGAGTCAGAGACACGGTGGAGCCTAGCAGCAGTGCGGTACTCTCAGTATCGCAGTACTCTCAGTACTCTCAGTGTGATTTCCTCCAACGCATCATCACACATTCATGAGCATACAGAAGGATGAAATCTGATGAAATGCATTCAGATTTTGTCCATAAAATTTAAACTGTTGAACAACAAATTCATTAATTCATTTGATGACCCCTCAGTTTGATGTGGTGACCCTTTGGAGGGGCCCGACCCATACGTTGGCCTAAACTAGCTCACAGTATTTGAAGTATTTAAAGTACCTCCACCAGCAGCAGCTCCATCAGTAACATGATGAAGTCACTGAGAACCAGAGATCAGACACAGGAGACATTTTACTGCACACAGTACTTTTACTGCATGAAGCTGAGAGTACTGCTGTACTTTTACTGCATGAAGCTGAGAGTACTGCTGTACTTTTACTGCACGAAGCTGAGAGTACTGCTGTACTTTTACTGCATGAAGCTGACTGCACTGCTGTACTTTTACTGCATGAAGCTGAGAGTACTCTTTTACTCCATGAAGCTGACTGCACTGCTGTACTTTTACTGCTTGAAGCTGAGAGTACTGCTGTACTTTTACTGCATGAAGCTGAGAGTACTGCTGTACTTTTACTGCATGAAGCTGACCGTACTGCTGTACTTTTACTGCATGAAGCTCACTGCACTGCTGTACTTTTACTGCATGAAGCTGACTGCACTGTTGTACTTTTACTGCATGAAGCTGACTATACTACAGTACTTTTACTGCATGCAGAAAGCACTTCCACCGGTGGAATTAAATGGACGTCATGAACCTGAAAGCTGCAGGTGAAAACTGAAAATGAAATAAAATGAAGTAGCTGGTAAGACATCGGCGTCGTGTGTCTGTTGACAGGTGTGTTACCTGGATTACAACTCGAGGAGACTGAGAGAAATACCAGAGAGGAAGTCCGAACAGACTGAGCAGAGCGGCCTTTGTCTCGTACGTCTTGGAGCAGCGAGTGCTCAGGATGCTGCCCCCTGCAGGACCACCATGGTGTTAGATATTCAAACGGTACAAAGCTGAATGTTCAGACATTTGACAGCCCTAAACAGCCCCAGGAAGTCATAAAGATGATCTGCCGGTTTGTTTCTGACCTCCAGACTCCAGAGCGAAGTCCGGCAGGCCGGTTTGGTCCTGAGAAAACAGGCGCAGAGCATTCTTCACGATCACACGTACGTCCTGGAAGAGACGAGTGATTGGTGAGCCCTAAGGAGCTAAAACAAGAGGCTTTATGACTGAGTCTGACGAGCCTCAGAGTTCACGGCTAGGACAGAAAAATATGAACACATGACGGCACATTTGAAAGAGAACCATCAGTAAACCTGAGGAGGGCTGATGAGGCCTGCATTTATCTACACTACACTATCCAGCCGCCACCCTCTTACCTCCTGGGTCACAGTGGCCCCGGCGGCGCCCGGGTCGGCCTCACTGACCATCTCCTCTGTGCGGCGCTGCTCCAGCTGCAGGCTGATGTTCTGCAGGATGCTGAGCTCCAGCGAGGCCAGCGACGTCTGCAGGTCGGCCCCGCTAACGTACTGCTCCGACAGCCACTGGAGGAGCGACTCCGGGAGGCCGGAGGTGCCTTCGCGGGCCCCGTCTCTCACCGTCAGCTGGTTGCCGTAGACCAGAGTCCGAACCTCCTCATGGACCTGAGCGGACACCTGCTCCGACATCTGCCAGAGGACATGGGGGGAAGATTGACAGTAACAGCAGAGAAAAAGGAAACCTGGGAGCAGCTCAGAGAAAGAATTCAGAATTAAACTCTGACGCTCAGTATGCTCAGCTGTCCTTCTCTATTAGAGCCAAGCTGACAAACAAGAGACGTTCATCTGTCTGTCATCGTTTCATCAGTGTCTGAAAAAGGCGTCACAAATCGACGGGGGACGGAGACAGCAGCTGCACTGTCTGCTGCACACCGAGGGACGGGGACAGCGAGCCAGTCCAGCATCGCTGTCTCCACTCTGTGTTTAAGAAATAATGATGTGAGGGTCGTCTCTCACCGTCTGCTGGATCCTGTCGAGTCGTCGGCAGCCGTCCCGACACCCAGACAGACCCTCCACGTCCTGCTTGATGTCCTCCAGAGCCGCCTCCAACCGTGCCACCTCCGCCAGCAAAGCATCATGGGACTGGCGGTCCACACCAACACTAAAGGAAGTTAGAACACAACTGTGCTCACACTGTGACGGCAGGTACGCGGGTTAAAGTGCTTCTTTTCACACCTGGAGGACGAAGGTTACCTGACAGCAGCTGGAAGTGTTGATGCGGGTGAGACTGCTGCAGCTGCGTCTTGTCTCCCCTGCACCTCCTGAGAACAGAGAACCAAAGCATATGACTGAGAGCAGCTTCAGGAGGTCCAGAGACGGTTGTCTCATGTCCTACATGTCTTTACCTCCGTCTGAGCAGCCAGCGTCTGCAGCCGCAGCTCCAGCTGGTCCAGACGAGACGCCTGCCTCTGCTGCTGCAGCTGATGCTGCTGACAACTCTGCAGACAGGAAGCAAACAGACTCAGCGTTCAGAGCAAAGTGTGCAGAGGATCCACAGCAGGCAGACCTGAGACCTGCTGAGAGGAACATCTGCATTTTTCATGTGTTCAGATTTGACTGATCAGGGTGTTTGAAGTAAACTGTTTTAAAGCGTCTTCAGCTCCATCACAACTCCTTTTAGGGTCCCGACCCCCCAGCTTTTCATTATCTCAGAGCTGAACCTCATGTCCACATCCTGATGTGTCCAGTGTCTGACCTGTTCCCTCTGCTGTCTCTCCACATCCAGTCCTGTCCTGAGCCGGTCCAGCTGCCCGTCCAGCTGCTGGTCCAGCAGGCCGCTCTGAGCAGAGACCACCTGCTGCTGGAGGTCAGTGTACAGCTGGAGCACCTCGCTGTGTCTCTGCTCCGCTTGACGCCCTCTGGCCTCCACCCGCTCCCACAGCGCCGTCAGACTCTGTTCCAGACGGACGAGTCTTGCAGACTCTTGTGCCGCCGCAGACGCTTCCTGTGAAAGTGAGATAAAGGTTATTGAGCGTTTTTCAGGATTTCTATCAACAAACAACAGTTTGTGACCATTAAATGACACAAATTAAACAGTGACAATGAAATAATTCAAAGACAATGAAAGTAGTTTAGATCTGCACAGCTGGTGGTGGAGGAGGGTGGTGTCAGTACCTCCTCTCCTGTCGGGGCTTCAGCCAGTGGAGGTGGAATGTACAGCGGCGCCTCCTTCGACTCCTCCGTGGCGCCCTCTGCTGATTGTCTCTGGGGGGACATGAGGACTGGGGTGTTGGAGAGGGATGTCCTCCACCCTGTGATGCTGAGAGCTGGAAGAACATCAAAAAAGACCCGAGAGATCAACAACAACCTTTAACTCAAAAGCTGGATGAGCAGCCAGGTGTCGGTCTCCACACAACAGACAAGAAACAGGAACCTACTGAAGAGGAGTAACAGCAGAGGGAGGAGAACCAGGAGGAGTCTGAGAGGAAGCCTGCAGGAGGAAACAACAACATGTGTGATTAACAGAGGAGGTGCTTCACCCTTCATCACAGTCTGACACTGAGCAGAATAAACCCTCTGCAAGCTGAGAGGCTTCTTTCATCACAACAGAAAAACAGCAGCTCAAACTTCTCCTTCAGCCTCAATCGTTTTCAGGTTCTCCTTCTTCGACGTTCTTGTTGTTTTCCTCAAACCCAATCATCGTGTCCACAGCTCAGCCCTTCCTGCACTGCGGGACTCGACCTGATGATGGCGGGCTGAAGCTGCAGCAGTCTGAGCAGCACAGTCAGACATTTCCACTCATCAGGTGTGTTTGTCTTCTGTTGCTCAAACTGAGGCTTTAGCCTGAGAAGCTAACGTAGCTTTCACTCCTTTGTGACAGCAAACAGCATGAGGCTGCAGACAAACCGATGGGGTTTACTGCACATTCAGACCTGACCAACAGACACATGAACCACCGAACACACAGTCTGAAGCCACAAGGCCCGACGCACACACACAACATGACAGCGTGTTTAACCAGACATCTTCAGCCTCACGCAACATAGACAAGAAAAAAAAAAACAACTTGCCGAGTCAGAAGGAAGCTGGAGGTCACGTGATGCCATCGACTGTTGAGCCAACTGTACACATCAACTGCAGCCTGACCTACACACACACACACACACACACACACACACACACACACACACACACACACACACACACACACACTTTTTTCTTTAATGTCATTTATGTGGTTTCCAGCATAATTCAGATCCATTTTCACTTGTGAGGCTTTCGTCTGAGGGAGGGGTCTTTGAATGCAGCGCAGCAGAAATTTGGCTACTGAACCATTGTTTCTGAAGAAGATGGAGACAACAGGAACAAGCAAGAGGCAGACCAGGAATAACTACAGAGAGGTCAAAGGTCAGAATCACCTGAGTCACAAACATTTCAAAAGGTCAGAAGAAGAAAGATCCAACAAGGAGCTCCAAACATGCTGCACGTCAGAGAGGAGGAGCGTCACAATCAATCAATCAATCAATCAATCAATCAATCAATCACCAGGCCTTAACCTGCAGAGCGGCCGGCGCTCCGACAAGCTGAACACAGATTTGTGGTCTGAGGCCAAACTGCTGAAGCTGTAGTGAGAGTCAGCTGACCGAGAGCCGAAGCTGAGGAGGCAGAAAACGCAGCTTTTAATGAAAACGTCCCAAATGTTCACTGATGTTCACAAGCTGCAGAGCTGGTTTTACTGTCAGTGACAAACAGTGAGCTTTGACTGAACCTGTGAAGACGGCAGCACTCCACATCAGCCCAAACACAAAGGAAGCCACTGAGGACCACGACCAAGAAGGTGAAGATGAAGGTGAAGGTGAGGTGACAGACTGCATCCCTGAGCGACGCCTCTCCTGACAGCCGTCACCTGTTGGCGTCAGCAGCGCAGGAGTGTGTTTAACTGACAGACGACAAAAAGCAGGAAGTAAAAGCTGCACAAACAGTCTGAAGGTTAACCTGCTCCAACCCCTGAACATGTATGTGTCATGTAAACCTCACACCAGCTGTTTTCATTGCTCGTCTCATATTTAAAGTCAGACAGTTTGAGGCGAGACAGACGAGACCAACTTCAGGCATCCACTGGTTTCTATCCACCTCAGTGAAGCGACAAATACAAATGTTTCTCAACGCTGACTTCCTGCCTATGGCTCTCAGCTCAATGGTTCGTGCTGAAGACGTAAATCTTAAAAAACTCCTGACCAGTTTCATGTTTAAAAGCTTCATTCGTTTCCTCAAACAGCTGCTCGCTGTAGTTTTAAATCAGTCTAAATGAACAAACAAACAAACAAAACAAACAAACAAACAATAGCATCTGTTGGGACGATTTTCAGAGGTGGATGAATCCACATGTGGTGCTGCCGTGTGTGTGTGTGTGTGTGTGTGTGTGTGTGTGTGTGTGTGTGTGTGTGTGTGTGTGTTCATGGCAGTGAAGGAACAGCAGTGAGGCTCACTAATGAGTTTTACCAGCTGTAACACACAAACACTGAACTGTTAACAGTTAGCATTGACTGCGGGTTTGAGCCTGAGCATGAAGACAAAGACAGAATGTGAGCTGATTTTTCATCAATTAAACTGTGTCTGTGTGTGTGTGTGTGTGTGTGTGTGTGTGTGTGTGTGGGTGTGTGTGTGTGTGTGTGTCCTGAACAGCTCACACAGGGATCTGTTGGGATGAAGCTCCTTCTGGTTCGTGGTGGACTCCTTCAGGTTCATGACTCCACAGTGACGGGATCGAGCTGCAACAGAGAGGAACCACAGTCAGGACTCAGACCAGCACCACCTCCTCCACCCAGATTTGCATGTTGCTGGGGGAACAGCCAAAGTGAAGGGGTGCAGCCCATTTGTTTGGGAGGGAAACATAGCAGGTGAGCAGTGAAAGGAAAACAGGAAAACCAGGACAGGATCCATATCGGAGTCAGACTGACAACAATTCATTGACCTGATGGAATCAGAACGTGGATTAAGAAAGACGTCGACTCCCAAACAGCTCATTCACCACCAGATTCAGTCAGTTTCCAGGGTCTGAGGAGGTTCTAGGGGGGTCTGGGTTCATTAGATTAGCTTTAGTTTTCCTTAATGGGGGTCTAGTTGTCACTGAGGAGGTATTAGTGGTTCCTGATGAGGTTCCAGGTCTCCTGTAAGGGGTTCTACTGGGCCTTTGTGTGACTGAGCTCAGGAATGGTGTTTGGGAGTTTTTAGGGAAAGTGAAGGAGGTTCTCTGGGTCTGGGGGCTTGTCTTTGTACTAACCAAGGATGTGATGAAGAATCTATGAAGGAGCACTGAAGGTTCTGGAGGTTCGTGGTGGAACAACAACTTACTGACACACTTAATGATGGGCTGTACTTTCAGCACAGCAGCTCCTGCAGACAGGAAGTAACTGTGATGTGGAAGAAGAAGAAGAAGAAGAAGAAGAAGAAAAAAAAGAAAAAGAGAGAGAGCTGGAGTGACGAAGAGGAAAGGTGTTCCAATAGCATGTGCAGGTAAAGTCCAGGTGGACACCAAGTGACGGCCCCATGAAGAAGACAGAAGAGTCCCTGTAAACATGTTAAACATGCTCTTGCTGAGCAGCAGAACAGATTCCTAGAAGTTTATTTTCACCTCCAGATCTTCACACGAGTGTCTGGGAGGAAAAGAAGTGGATTCAAAACACAGACTTACAGTCAGCACCTCCACGCCTGTTATCAGTCTGTGTGTGGACCTTAGAGGCCAGCCCCTGACACACCTGCCAGGTGAGCGTCACACAGCAGACTGCAGCTCTCCTGACAAACAGCAGACAGGAGTTCAACCACAGCTGCAGCACATCTGCACCTGAATCAAAGAGGAAGTGGTTAACCGACGTAGATTTCTGCAAATATCTGCAGGAAACCAGGAAATAAAACCTTCAGTGAAAGTGAGAAGAGGAGGAAGCCTTCAGCGTCCCAGAGCGAGCTGAGCTCACCTCTGCAGCTGCTGCATGAGCCACTGTTAGCACAGCACAGCACAGCACAGCACAGCACAGCACAGCACAGCACAGCACAGCACAGCACAGCACAGCACAGCACAGCACAGCACAGCACGTGGACTGAACTGTCAACAGGTCCAGTTCGGCTCCACCACACACACACTGATCTGATCTGAGGACAGATCCATCACCTCAACAACATAAAACTCTTTCCTCGTTTCCTGGTTTTGTGAATGAGAGGTGAGGACCAAGCATTAAACTCACCACAGGGGTCTGAGACGATGCTCATGTCCCCTCTGTGTGCTCACCTGTCCGTGTCTTGCGGTTCCGGTCTCTGCAGTAGACTGTGGACGTTTCTGTGTCTCTGGGCTCTGAGGGTCCCGTCAATGAGGAGGAGGAGGAGGTGTATTTAGAGGAGGGGTGGTGTGTGGACTCCTTCCCATCTGCGTGCGGCTCACAGTCGTTACAGTAAACCCTGCTGAGTGTCTGGACCGGGTGTTTGGGACAGAGGCCGTCCGAGCCAATCAGAGTGCGGTCCGCCAGGACGGTGCTCTGCTCCGCGACGATGGTGCTCTCTGTGACAGAGGCGGGAAATCATGTGACCATCCATTCATCACTGAAATGATCGAGCAAGAAAAAACATCAAACGCTGAACAAAGACTGAACTCACCTTTAGGGTCGACATCATGGTCCAAACCTGTAACACCAAGAGGAGGAAGATCATCGTCAGTGTTCAAGTCTTTGGAAACAAGTTTCTGCCCTGAAAGTCTCACATAGCCGATCTCTGGATGCCAGTTAGCTTCATGCAGTGAAAGTACTGTGTGTGCAGTGAAATGTCTCCTGTGTCTGATCTCTGATTCCCTGTGACTTCATCAGTTTGTTCAGACTGAAGCTTCAATGTCAGAGCAGCATGTTACTGATGGAGCTGCTGCAGTTGGAGGTACTTTAAATACTTCGAATACTGTTAAAAAATAAGAGCTGTACCCCAGAAGGTGTCGACCATTGTGGTCTCCTGGACGGAGGAGTCGTCCAGCAGGGAGGAGAGCAGGGAGGCGTCGGAGGCCATGCTGTGGAGGCTGCTGTTCAGCAGCGACTGGGAGGTGTGCTTACGAGGAGTGCTGAGGAGGAGAGACTCTGAGCAGGAGACAGAGAGCTGCTGAGAACGACGAGACTTCAACGACCTGGAGGAGGAGGAGGAGGAGGAGCGGGACAGAGCAAAGGACAGGAAGGAGGAGAAGAAAGATGTTCAACAGGAAGAATGAGAGGAGCAGGAGTAGAAATGAGGAGCTGTGTCTCTAGTGTAGAACAGTAGTAAAGGTGCAGACATGCACCTGATCACACACCTGTTGCCCCTCCAGCTGGTTCCTCCCACACTGAAGGAGGTGCTGCTGTGCGGCAGGCCGCGGTCCAGCAGGCCGTCATCGAGCCGCAGGCTGCACCGGGACATGGTCCCCGTGTTAAAGAACGACACGAACTGCTGCTCCTTCTCTGAGTCGGACGCTGCTGAGGAGTAGCCGGAGCTGAGGGGGAGCAGTAGGAGGAAGATGGGGTTGAGAGGGTGAAGAGGAGAGAAGAAAGGGAGGTTTTGTGTTTAGTGCTAATCAGCATGTCGTGCTGCTAAATGCTAACTCAGCAGTCTGAGTGGAGCTGGTTTGACTCAGTGTAAACAGACACAGACTGAAGTCCATTTTCGTTTTTAAACTAGATCCTCCTTCCATGAGATGAGCCCCCCCCGGTCCAGATCTTAGAATCCACCCAGAGGACCTTGAACAGCAGCAGAAGCCAGTCAGTCT